>NC_135238.1:147287897-147587897 GCF_051348905.1 Ranitomeya variabilis | reverse complement strand
TTTGCCCTGCAGATTTATCAATTCCGCTGCGGGATAAACCCGCAGAGCACACCACAAAGTGTGAACCCGGTATAAGAGTCCTCACCTCCCATAAAGGGAAGCACTGTTATTATTTCCTATTACTTGTTTATTGCATTCCAAAAATGTGTATGTCTTTTGCTGACATGTATTGTTGTTTTCTTCCCAGTCCGGGAGTACTGGATTTAACCGGGGGGGGGGGGGGGGGAGTGCAGCGCCCCAGAGTCATGGACGTTGCACTACTGATGCTCCTCCACTAAGGGGAGTGATGGTACGTCTGATGGCACTTAAGGAGTTCGCCTGACCAGGTATCACAGACACCAATGCACTTCATAGTCTGGCCTCCAGGGGGAGCAAAGGGCACTGTGTATTAGGCCACTCCTCACAATCTGGTAAAACTGGGGGTTGGATAGAAAGTTAGGGAGAAGCTGACTGGGTTGGAACCAGGCAACATCCTGTGGCAGATGGTGTTGCAGGGGAAGATTCAGGGGGGTCCCTGTCAGGGGTGGGATCCTGACAAGAGGCCTAGTGAACAAGAGAGAACGTTAAGGAACCGCGCCTGCACTACGTCGCGACGGTATCTCAAGAAAGGACAAGAAGCGGGGTTTATTGTGAAGAGTGAGAAACGAGATCATAGCAAAAAGGAGATAACACCAGTAGGAGTCGTGCTGTAAGATCGAGGCAACATCCTACTGAGGCGCGTAGCCGGTGGCCGGAACGCCGAGGAAGTATTGGGCTCCAAGCATTACTTCAAACCAACAGCAGGACAGTTAATTATAGGTTGGCTGTCTCACCTAAATCACCTAAGCAGACATAGGGGGCAACTGTGGGAGAGGGGTGTCACTAGGGTCCCGGAAGAACTCCAGGCCTACCCGTCATACGGGTGCGTCCAAGCCATATCATCTGGGGGACGGAGAAGAACATCAGAACAGACATAAGTTGTGGGAAAGAACATCAGAAACAGACACAACAGTTGTGAGGACTATCCCGTGGTGCTCAGTAGGGAAGTACTACAACACACAGGCGCTAGAAGGAAGACACAGATTTCCACCTGCAAAGGGAACTCTGGAGGTGCCATCGGACCGGCCGGTCTCAGACAGCCCTGTTAACCGTACTCCGGACTGAGGATCCTGAAGACTTCAGTAAAGAGGTAAAGAGACTGCAACCCAGTGTCCTCGTTATTCACCGCGAACTGCACCATGCACCACCACCTACACCTTTCATTGGACGCCCCTTAGCAGGGTCACGGACCGGGTCTAGCCACCGTGACAACCCCAGAACTGAGACAGAGAGGCCCGGTACCGAGTACCCCGTGGCCCTGCGTCTGGGGGCGCTCCAGGGGGACCCCCCCAAAAAATGATGTGGGGTCCCCCTATATTTTATGGCCAGAAAGGCTACGCAGACAGCTGCGGGCTGATATTCATAGCCTAGAGAGGGGCCATGGATATTGGCCCCCCTGGCTACAAATGCCAGCCCGCAGCCGCCCCAGAAATGGCGCATCTGTAAGATACATTGGGGGATTAATTGAAAGTAGTGGACAACCTTTTTAATAGGGAAGCCAGAGGTCAGTACGCAGGAGCAGCAGTGTGGTATTGGAGGATTAGCAGGTTGCGCAGTTAGTAGGGATGTTAGAGGTCAGTACACAGGAGCAGCAGTGTGGTATTGGAGGGTAAGCAGGTTGCGTAGTTAGTAGGAAAGCCAGAGGTCGATACACAGGAGCAGCAGTATGGTATTGGAGGATAAGCAGGTTGCGTGGTTAGTAGGGATGTTAGAGGTCGGTACACAGGAGCAGCAGAGTGGTATTGGAGGATTAGCAAGTTGCGTAGTTAGTAGAGATGTTAGAGGTCGGTACACAGGAGCAGCAGTGTGGTATTGGAGGGTTAGTAGGTTGTGTAGTTAGTTGGGAAGCTAGAGGTCGATACACAGGAGCAGCAGTGTGGTATTGGAGAATTAGCAGGTTGCGTAGTTAGTAGAGATGTTAAAGGTCAGTACACAGGAGCAGCAGTGTGGTATTGGAGGATTAGCAAGTTGCGCAGTTAGTAGGGATGTTAGAGGTCGGTACACAGTAGCAGCAGTGTGGTATTGGAGGATTAGCATGTTGTGTAGTTAGTAGGGATGTTAGAGGTCGGTACACAGAAGCAGCAGTGTGGTATTGGAGGATTAGCAGGTTACATAGTTAGTAGGGAAGCCAGAGGTCGGTACACAGGAGCAGCAGTGTGGTATTGGAGGATTTGCAGATTGCGTAGTTAGTAGGGAAGCTAGAGGTCGGTACACAGGAGCACCAGTGTGGTATTGGAGGTTTAGCATGTTGTGTAGTTAGTAGGAAATCTTGAGGCCGATACACAGGAGCAGCAGTGTTGTATTGGAGAATTAGCAGGTTGTGTTGTAAGTAGAGAAGCCAGAGGTCAATACACAGAAGCAGCCGTGTGGTTTTGGAGGACTAAGAGGTGAGACAGCTAGACTAGAGGTTTGGAGCTCGATAATCTCACAATGCAAAAAGTACATGGCTGGGTTTAAATAGGGTGTCCTATCATGAATTACAGGTTGAGCCAATCAGGCAAACACAGGGTTGAGCTGAACTGAATGACAGGTACTGGTAGCTAATTTAGGAAAGAGCTGTCCAAAGAGCTAATAGCTCATAGTTAAAAGCTGCTGCTGTCTAGTGCACAGGAGTTACCAGGTTCGAGTCCTGAAGCTATCTTAAATTTTAGATTTATCCCTGATTTCTCTTCTTTTCCCTGATATCAATCTTATGATGCCTCAGTACAGCATCACATGTGGTAAATTGAATCAGTGTAATCTCTGGCTGCTGGTAGGACAGTGATATTACCAGAGAGGCTGTACTATCATCTTCATTAGAACTTTCATGGTTCTGTCTTATCACCATCAGTTCCTGTAATAGAAGAGTTATCTGCCGATGTTAAAAGGAATCTGTCACCACATTTGATCTGTCTAAATTATTAATATGGGCATACAGGCTATAGACTGCTGAAAAAAAGTCCTACCTGTATGCCTCATATCAGATGCCTTGTTGATATGTCATCTTTAATCACTTATATAAATTAACTTTTTTAGGTTTTGGGAAGGACGCTGCCTGGAAGATAATTCTGCCTCCAGAGCTTGTTCTACATAAAGGGGAGTTACCAGTGTGAGCCAAGTAACTAACACAGAAGTGGTGAAATGGAATTTGTCAACTTGCAAACACATTTTATTGCTTCTCTCTCAGCTTTGCTGTATTGTAACAATATTGCATCCCTGTCTGCCTGTGAGATGGAGGCTGAAACTGAGAGGAACCTGCTCATATCAGTTATGATCACATACAGCTCTGCATTGAGATCAGGAGAGCAGAAAGCGGTCATTACACATCACACTGGTAACTCCTCTTCATGTGAAATAAGCTCTGGAGGCAGAGCTATCTTCCAGGCAGCGTGCTCCCCGGAGCCTGGAAGAGGTCCTTTATATAAAGTGATAAAAGATGATTTCTTAGCAACAACAACATCATTCTTCCTCAGCTGGTGTAAAGAGACCAGTAAAAAAGTGCTGAATGATTAGAATATTGCCGATCGCACTTGCTTAACGGCCTGAACTCAGCTCATGTAAATGTACCATAAATGCTTTATGGCGTAATATGTTAGCATTTCAGGGCCCCACTTTTTGTAAATCTGGCCCTGCCTGGGACTTGCACAGAGAAATGGTTTATGCAAAGCCCACTGAGCTCTATTAAGACCTGCTAGTCTTCCACATACTATGTTCCTTTTATCGCATGGTTAGGACTACTAGAAAGGTCCATGAGGTGTCAATTGACACCTCATGGACCTTTCTAGTAGTCCTAACCATGCTACAGTCCTTACATCTATAGATTTTTTTATGAATCCTGTAGGAGGCACCATACTAAGCCTGCTTGCATAAGCTCTTAGTTCCCAGCAGCTTCTTCCCTAGAGTGCTGCTTACCCTCTGGACATATATACTAGTAAGCAAATGTAAGTCAAAGTGTATACATTTGTATGGAGTATGTTAGGATCCAGCAATCCAAAATCTATGAGAAAGTAAAGTTTACAGTGCTTTTCAGTACAATTTCAATCAGTGAATGCAACTTTATAGGCTCCTGCTGAAAGTAAGCAACAAATGCGGTGTGAAAGGAGCCTAAGGTTTGCTTAATTTCTCAAGTGCCTCTTTCATTTACTGAGCAAGTAGTTGGTGCTCATAAAGTTCTATGGAGGGGGGTGAAAAGGACAAAGGATCTAGAGGCAAACAGACATTCTGCTGCACATTTTCCTGAAACAATATTTAGACTTTAACCCTTTAGTTACCAAGCCAATTTTGACGTCAATGACCAAGCGAATTTTTACAATTCTGACCACTGTCACTTTATGAGGTTATAGCTCCAGAACGCTTCAACGTATCCCACTGATTCTAAGATTGTTTTTCATTACATATTTTACTTCATGATAGTGGTAAAATTTCTTTGACAAGATTTGTGCTAATTTATGAAAAAAAATGAAATTTGGCAAAAATTTTAAAACTTTTGCAATTTTTGTGCCCTTAACTCAGAGAGTCATGTCACACAAAATAGTTAATAAATAACATTTCCCACATGTCTACTTTACATCAGCATAATATTGGAAACAATTTTTATTGTTAGAAAGTTCTGAGCGTTAAAAGTTGACCAGTGATTTCTCATTTTTGCCACAAAATTTAGAAAACCATTTTTTTAGTGACCACATCACATTTGAAATTACTTTGAGGGGTCAATATGACAGAAAATACCCAAAAGTGACACCATTCTAAAAACTGCACCCCTCAAGTGGCTCAAAACCACATTCAAGAAGTTTATTAACCCTTCGAATGCTTCACGAGAACTGACGCAACATGGAAGGAAAAAATTAACATTTAACTTTTTCACAAAAAAAATTGCTTTAGACCCACACAATTTTTTTTATTTTCACAAGGGTATCAGGAGAAATTGGACCACAAAATTTGTTGTGCAATTTCTCCTGAGTACACCGATACCCCAAATGTGGGGGGAATCCACTGTTTGGGCCCGGCTCAGAAGGGAGGGATCACCGTTTGACTTTTTGAACGCTAAATTGGCTGTAATCAATGGTTGGCACCATGTCGCATTTGGAGACCCCCTGATGTGCCTAAACAATGGAAACCTCCAATTCTAACTCCAACCCTAACACAGCCCTAACCCTACCCTAACCCAAACACACCCCTAACCCTAATCCAAACCTTAACCACAACCCTAACCCCAACACAACCTTAATCCCAACCACAACCCTAACCCCAGCAACCCAAACCCCAACACAACTCTAACCCCATCCTTAACCCCAACCCTAACCACAACCCCAACCCTAACACAACCTCAACCCCAGTTCTAACCCCAACCCTAAGCTTAACCCTAACTGCAAAGAATGGAAACATTTATTTTTTATTTTTATCTAACTAAGGGGGTGACAAATGGGGGATTGATTTACTGTTTTTTTTTTTATTTTGATCACTGTGATAGGGTCTATCAGAGTGATTAAAATGAACCAATAGGAAAAATCTTCTATTGTTTTCGGGTACCGGCCAGCAGATATTCCTTCCAGGAATATAACATGGAGGGCTGAGGGATGGAGTAGGAGGATCCGGGGATGGCGGAGGTACTGGGGGGCTCAGGGGACTCCATTTCTCTCTCCTCTGGTATGCTAGATCATATCAGAGGAGAGAGAAATACATGGAAAATCTGACTTTTTCTTTCATCAGGCATTTCATCAGAATCTTTTCTTGGGGTGTGCACTTTCACCTCTCCTTACCAGATGCTGCCAATCACCCATCTCAGACAAAAACACTGAAGAAGCACCTAGTTGAACTACAAGCAGAAATTTCGCAAAACGTGCTACAAAAGCAATTAGGCTAGATTCCCACGATGAGTATTTTGTGAGTTTTTGATGTTGCAGAGTTTCTGCACCCATTAAATAAAATAGGTTACTTAAAATGTTTGAAATATGCAGCTTCAAAAACGCACCCAAAACTCATCATGGGAATGTAGCCTTTCTGTGAATATTTTTGCAATGGAGCAACACAAAATGGCAAAAACATTGGCTGAATCAGTGGAGCTCAGGAATACTTACAAAATACATAGGTCAATTTTTTTTTAACAAGTAAGAGGTCCTCTTTAACCCCTTAATGACCGCCGATACGCTTTTTAACTGCGGCAGTTAAGGGTACTTATGCCTCAGTGCTGCTATTTAATGGCGCTGAGAAATAAGTGTATAGCGCCCCCCCAGCATCAGAATTTCTCTGGGGTCTTGGCTATTAGGGGTAGCTGAGACCCCGAAGAACATGATTTGGATCAATTTTTACCGACCACAGTGTTGTGACCGCAAAAAAAAAGTCTTATTTCCAATATAATTTCTCTCTCCTCTAATGTGATTGCACATCAGAGGAGAGAGAAATTGGGTTCCCCCGTTCCCCCGGGTACCTCTGGTGTCCCTGGACCCTCATGCATTCCCTGTGAAGTCCCCCGGCGAGCGGTGTCTTCTTCTGGGAAGAAAATGGCGGGCACATGCACAGTGCGCCCACTGAGATCTGCCGGCCGTTACCCGGCAACAATAGGAAATTTTTCTTATTGGTTCATTTTGATCACTGCGATAGACACTATCACAGTGATCAAAATAAAAAAATAGTAAATCAAACCCCCCTTTATCACCCCCTTAGGTAAAAATAATAAAAGAAAAAAAAAGTATTTATTTCCTTTTTTCCATTAGGGTAAGGCTAAAGTTAGGGTTAGGGTTGGGTTAGGGTTGGGCTAAAGTTAGGGCTTGGCTAGGGTTAGGGTTGGGGCTAGGATTGGGGCTAGGGTTAGGTTTGGGGCTACGGTTAGGTTTGGGGATAGGGTTAGGGTTGGGCTAAAGTTAGGGTTGGGCTAAAGTTAGGGTTGGGCTGGGGTTAGGATTGTGGTTAGGGTTATGGTTGTGTTTAGGGTTATGGTTGAGAATATGGTTAGGGTTGGGATTAGGGATAGGGGTGTGTTGGGTTAGGGCTGGAGTTAGAATTGGGTGGGTTTCAACTGTTTAGGTATATCAGGGGGTCTCCAAACGCGACATGGCGCCGCCATTGATTCCAGCCAATTTTGTGTTCAAAAAGTCAAACAGTGCTTTCTCCCTTCTGAGCCCTGCCATGCGCCCAAATAGTGGCTTATCCCAACATACGAGGTATTGGCGTACTCAGGAGAAATTGCACAATAAATTTTGTGGTCCATTTTCTCCTGATCCCTTTGTGAAAATGAAAAAATTTGATTCCAAAGTAAATTTTTTGTGAAAAAAGTAAAACGTTAATTTTTTTCCTTCCACATTTTTTTAGTTCTCATCAAGCACCTTAAGGGTTAATAAACTTTTTGAATGTGGTTTTGTGCACCTTGAGGGCTGCAGTTTTTAGAATAATGTCACTTTTGGGGTATTTTCTGTTATATTGACCCCCCAAACTCACTTCAAATGGGAGGTGGTTCCTAAAAAAATGGTTTTGTAAATTTTGTTTGAAAAATGAGAAATCGCTGGTCAACTTTTAACCCCTATTATAACATCCTAACAAAAAAAAAATATGGAGCGCCCCCACACCACCGCAGGGCCGAGGGGATACCCGGAGCCGGGCCTCTGAGTTTCAGTCCTGGGGTTGTCACGGTGGCTAGACCCGGTCCGTGGCCCTGTCTGTCAGTGGGGGACGTCCGGTGCAATAAGCGGTGTTGTAACGGTGCAGGTCGCGGTAAATAATGAAGACACCAGGTTGCAGTCTCTTTACCTCTTTACTGAAGATGTTGGAGACCTCAGTCCAGAGCGCTGTTAACTGGGTTTTCAGAGACCGGCCGGTCCAACGACACATCAGGAGTTCCTCCTTACAGGTGGGAATCAGTATCTACCTTCTAGCGCTGTGTGTTGTAGTTCTTCCCTGCTGAGCTCCCGGGATAGTCCTCACAACTGTTTCTTTCTGTCTCTACTGTTCTTTCTCCGTCCTCCAGATGATATGGTAGGACGCACCCGTATGACGGGGTAGGCCTGGAGTTCTTCCGGGACCCTAGAGTCGCCCCTCTCCCACAGCTGCCTCCGTTGTCTGCTTAGGTGTTAAGTGAGACAGCCAACCTGTAATTAGCTGTCCGGCCGTGGTTTGCAATGTACTTAAAGTCTCTTACTTGCTCGGCGTTCCGGCCACCGACTGTTTGCGCCTCAGAAGGATGTTGCCTCGGTCTAACAGCAGGACCCCTTCTGGTATTTCTCCTTTACTGTATTCCCGTTGTTTACTGGTTAGTTCTGCTCTGAGGAGTCTGCCAGGATCCCATCCCTGACAGGTCCTCTCACTAGCTCTTCCCAGCTACTTCTCCCTGTCTTCCTGTCCAACCCCCAGTTTTACCAGAGTTGTGAGGAGTGGCCTACTAGATAGGACCACCCCCCCTGGTGGCCGGAGTGTGAAGTGTGGTGTGAGTGTACCTGGTCAGAGAAACTCCTTTAGTGCAATCAGACGTACCACAGCTCCCCATAGTGGCGGAGCCACAGTACTGCAACAACCAGGACTCTGGGGTGCTGCACTCCCCCCCGGTTAAATCCAGTACTCCGGGACTGGGAAAGCAAGAACAATAATACATGTTAACAGGAAACACACAAACTTTTGAAATAGCATAACAATTGAACATAACAAGGCTTCCCTTTACGGGAGGTGAGGATTCTTGAACGTTGCAAAAGTTAGGTCATGCACAGTTTATGACTCTCAGTTCAGTGATTGAAACAGCGGGGACCCCGGGTAAACAAAGGGGCCCCCCTTTTTGAAAGTTTTTGAGCAATTCACCGTCCATTACTCTATTGTCCATTTAAAAACCTGTAACAAAAAGATATATATACAACATTTTCAATTAAATAGCAGCCCTTATTAATACCTCCAAAGTTTGTAGCGGAGGGGAGTTTGATTTTGAGTGCTGCGTGTGGACCTTCGCAGCGCAGGGGTTGCTATTGGCCTAACAGGGCCCGCTATGCTTGCTACCGCTGGTGTAGTGCGCTGTCTTCTAACTACACTTCTAGTGAGTCTGGGTAGCACTGGCAGGTTGGGGCTCTCAGAGCTGCTGCTATCAACAGTGGGTACGGCAGGCTCACTGATAGCAGAGGGAGGATTTGCCGGTTCAACGGTTGGCATGGCTTCTTCAGGCAAGGCTTGTTGAGGTTGCGGGGCCGGATGATCTGGTACCACCATTGTTTCTGGTGGGTCCGGCTGTGGAAACGTTAGAACAGGTACCGCGATGGCCTGATTTATCTGAGTCCAGGACTGGGGAAAGTCACCAAGGACAGTATGGAACATCTTCTCCTTTTCCACCGGCGGGGAGATTTCTGGGGCCGTGCCCCTCTCTTTCAACTTATCGGGGCAGACCTTAAGGTGATCCCTGGATACCGCTGTCGAGGTCTCCCCTCTGTCCTTGCTGATGAGACAGACCTTAGTGTTGTCGAAGTCGGATGGCAAGATGGTATACGGTTCCGCTTCCCATTGGTCATCGAGCTTGTGTAACCTCCTCTTTCGTTTAAGCACTTGCTCACCAGGTGACAGGGGAATCGCAGGAGCGTGTTGGTTGTAGTCCCTTTCTTGCTTCTGCCTAGCCTGGGCGAGACTTCTCTCTACACACTCCTGTACTTCGCGGTACCTTCGCTGCCTTTCTGCATCCCAATCTGCATCCGGCGAGGTATCTTCGGGTACTAGGACCCCCATGTCCAGATCAACGGGTAACCGACTAGACCTTCCTCGCATCAGGTACGCTGGAGTACAGTTGGTGGAACTTACTGGGATGTGGTTGTACATATCCACTAAGTCAGGCAACTTTGTCGGCCACAGATTCCGTTCCTCCACAGGCAAGGTCTTCAACAAATCGATTACTACCTGGTTCATCTTCTCGCACATCCCGTTAGTTTGAGGGTGGTACGGTGTAGTTCTGATCTTCTTACACCCGTACAACTGGCAGAATTCTTGGAACACTTCCGCTTCGAATGCAGGCCCCTGATCGGTCAGTACTTTCTCTGGGTAGCCATGGGGTCTACAAAAGTGCTGCTGGAAGGCCCTGGCGGCAGTCCTAGCTGTTAGATCCTTGACAGGCACAACCACCAAAAACCTGGAGTAGTGGTCCACGATGGTAAGGGCGTAGATATAGCCCGACCGGCTAGGCGTCAGCTTCACATGATCCAGCGCGACCAGTTCGAGCGGCCGTTTGGTGATGATAGGCCGCAGGGGAGCCCGTTGACTGTCACGGTCCTTCCTTCGCAGACTACACGGACCACACTCTCGACACCACTTCTCAATGGTTCTCTTCATGCCAATCCAATAGAACCTCCCTCGGAGCAGCTTCTCCAGCTTCCTCCATCCGAAGTGTCCGGCTCCATCATGGTAGGCTCCCAGAACCATGGGCGCATCTCGCCTTGGCACCACTATCTGCCACACCAATTCATGAGTACGTGGGTTGATGCTCCTCCTGCACAACTTGCCATCATGGATAAACAGTTTGCTTCTCCCCTTCCACAGCTGTTGAGTTTCTTGTGGATCATCTGGGCCAGGGTGCAACCCAGCCTGCGTCAAGAGTTCCTTCACCTGACGGACCGCGGGGTCACTATCCTGGGTTTCTGCCCATCCGTGGTGGGGCAGGGGATTCAGCGTGGCATCCGGTTGGTTCTTGTGCCTGTTCTTCACATGGTGAGAGTTCTGAGTGGCTTTGGGGCGATGGAAGGCAGGCAGCTCCACCTCTTCAAGTGCCTCCGGGTCTTCTCCCACTTCTGGTAGATTGGGCATTCGGGACAGAGCATCGGCATTGGCATTCTGGTGTCCTGCCCGATATTTGATGGTGAAATCATAGTTGGACAGCCGGGCCATCCACCGCTGTTCCAAAGCCCCGAGTTTGGCAGTATCCAGATGCGTTAGCGGATTGTTGTCCGTGAAGACGGTGAATTTCGCAGAGGCCAGGTAGTGCTTAAACCTCTCTGTCACTGCCCAGACAAGGGCAAGGAATTCCAGTTTGAAGGAACTGTAGTTGTCAGGGTTCCTTTCCGTGGGACGGAGTTTCCTGCTGGCGTAAGTGATCACCCTTTCTTTGCCGTTCTGAACCTGGGACAGCACGGCTCCTAATCCCACATTACTGGCATCTGTGTACAGCACAAACGGTTGATCGTATTCGGGGTAAGCCAGTATCTCTTCTCCCGTCAGTGCCGACTTCAAACAGGTGAAGGATTCCTCCAGCTCTTCGTTCCAATCAAAGGGGGTTTTCCTCCCCTTGGTCTTCTTTGGTTGGCCCACCAGCAGATTTTGCAAGGGTGCGGCCTTCTTGGTGAAATCCTTAATGAATCTCCGATAGTAACCTACCAACCCGAGGAACTGCCGGACTTCGTGGAGGTCACTGGGCTTTGGCCAGTCCTTGATCACTGTGACCTTGTCGGAGTCTGGGGCCACTCCTTCAGCGCTCACCACATGGCCCAGGTACTGCACTTTAGGTTTCAGCAGATGACACTTGGACGGTTTCACCTTTAGGCCGAAGTTGGACAAGGCTTCGAACACCTCGGCCAGGTGCTTCAGATGGTCTTCGTAGGTTTTAGAGAAGACTATGACGTCATCCAGATATAGCAGCACGGTTTCAAAGTTCAGGTGTCCCAGGCAGCTCTCCATCATCCTCTGGAACGTTCCGGGAGCATTGCACAATCCGAAGGGCATGTAGTTGAACTCACAGAGGCCCATTGGCGTCGTGAAGGCCGTCTTCTCTTTGTCCGCCTCCGCCACAGGAACCTGCCAGTACCCACTGGTGAGATCTAAGGTAGAGAAATAGTTAGCAGATTTTAAGGCAGCCAGGGACTCCTCTATCCTGGGCAGTGGGTATGCGTCCTTATGTGTAATGCGATTCAACTGTCTGTAATCAACACACATCCTCATTGTACCATCTTTCTTTTTAACGAGGACTAACGGAGCTGCCCAGGGGCTACAGCTGTCTCTCACCACCCCAGCCTCCTTCATTTCCCGCAACATGTCCTTGGCACACTGGTAATGAGCTGGGGGTACAGGGCGATATCTCTCTTTTATGGGTCGGTGATCTCCCGTGGGGATGTGATGTTGGATCCCTTTCACCTGCCCAAAATCTGAGGGGTGTTTGCTGAATACCTGCTCGTACTCGTGTACTACCCTGTAAGCCCCCTGTATTTGATGAGATGGGGTAGAGTCAGTGCCCACATGCAATTCCCGACACCAGTCTTTCGAGTGCTCTGCAGAACCTTTGTTCTCCGCCACGTTTGACGGGACCAAGGGTTCAGGTGTCTGTATTACACTATTATTGACAGTGAACAGTTTGGCGAGCGTGGTATACTTGGTTAGGTGGACCTCTTCCTCCCCACAATTGAGGACACGTACGGGCACTCTCCCCTGTCGGACGTCGACCACCCCCCGAGCTGTCAGAACAGTAGGCCTATTGTCTGAATATACAGGTTCTACCAAGGCCTGGTAGTCCCTACCCCTGAGGCCTATGGCTGCTCGACACCATATTAACATTTCACTCTTGGGAGGTATCGCGATGGGGTTTGAATCACTTACAGTGACACGACCAATCTCGCCACCAGTCAGCTCTACCTGCTGTCTCTGCATCAGAGCCCTGATTTCCTTCTGCAGGGCACGTTGCTCACTGTGGCCAGCGTTTTCTGCCACCTGTTGCAACAAAACAATCACTTCTGCAAGACAATTTTCTATAACATTAGTACCAAGAGTCATCATGGGATTACATTCTCGACGATCAATATCTACAATCACAATCCCTTGGGCTTTCAATTCCACCCGCCCCACTTTGATGGTGACCTCCTTATACCCCACTTGTGGCAACGGCTGACCATTACTGGCGATTATGGTGAAATCATCGTCAGGGCCACGAGTAATATCAGCGTCCTCCCAATACCGTTTGTAGAGCACGTGAGGTATAGTCGTCACCTGAGAACCGGTGTCCAGCAAAGCATTCAAGGGGATTCCATCAATCACTACAGGGAGAACTGGTCGTCCTCCAATATACTTGGTTCTCCAATGCTGCGGGCCTGACCGTCCTACTCCTGGGGGTTGGCCCTTTGCCCCAGGGGTTGCTCGTTTAAAGGACAGTACCTTGCAAGATGGCCCACCTGGTGACAGCGGCGGCAGATGGGTCGTCCATCCTGGTGGAAGCGATCGTCGGGCCGGCTCCTGGTCGGCGGAGTCCTCCTCCGTCGCATCCAAGGGACATCCTCCGGGCTGGAAGCCAACTGGATCTTCTCTTTGGGGGCCTCCTGCAGGGACTGCACCGTCCGGGCCAGGGCAGCAACGCTCTTGGTTAGCTCTTGCATCTGGAGACGGAGTCCTGCAGGGGAGTCGTCCTCGAAGCTCTGGGCGTCAGCCTCCGCGGCAACTGGGGTATCCGATGCCACCTCCTGGTGGTAGGTGAGAGCGGGGCGCCTGGGTGGTACTGCGCGGCTGGGCTGTCGCTCCTGCAATGCCTGGATAGCTTTATCTTTAAACTGCGCAAAAGTCAAGTCTGGATTTTGCATGGCCAGGAAGTGCAATTGGCCCCGCTGGTGACTGCACAGGAGCCCCTCAATGAACCGCTCCTTCAGGATTTTATCCTCATCCTGCATGCTGCCGGGGTCACTCTGCTTAATGGCCCGCATCGCTTCCTGGAGATCAAGGGCATAGTCCCGTAAGCTATCCTGCGACCTCTGTTTGCATCCATAGAAAGTCAGTTTAATCTCTGTGGCAGTGCGAGTATCAAAGGTGGCTTTAAGCTTGGCAAAAATCTGTTGTGCAGTTCCTTTATCCTCAGCGGGCCAGGATTTCACTTCTCTCAGAGCCGCCCCAAAGAGTTGGCCGGTTATCATATGGACCTTCTGGGGCTCGGTTAGGGGATAGAACTCGAGCAGGCTGCAGAGCCCTTCTTTAAAGTCAGTGAACGTATGCGCCTCCCCAGAATATCGTGGGAGCCAGGCCGCTCCGGGCAGGTAGGGCATGGAGAAGGGCATTATGGCTTTCGCATTAGCGGCAGTGTCCGACTGGCTGATGGGGGCAGCGGGTTCTGCGGCAGCCAGTGGTGGTATTAGGGCCGCGGCTTCGGCCGCTGCGGGGACCGGAGCTGCCCCTGCGTCCGCGGCTGCGACCGCCACCTCCTCTCCTCCCGACTCGGACATGGCCGTCCCTTCCTCCCACTAACCTGCTGGAGGTCGGAGTTCCTCTTCCGGGATTGGCGTCTCACCGCGCTTTCCGTTCCGCGCTTCTTTTGGCTGATCCCGCCCACGTAGCTAAGGCTCCTCCCTCCGCGCGCGGCAATGGCGAATTTTGGCGGTAACTTTCCGCGGCAAGCAGTAGCACACAGTTCTCTCAATAAAGTACAGTCCAAGCACGATAAATCACAGTTCCAAGGCACACATGACCTGATTCTTCAGGCTTAAGTAAATCCTGTTCGTGACGCCAAGTTGGAGCGCCCCCACACCACCGCAGGGCCGAGGGGATACCCGGAGCCGGGCCTCTGAGTTTCAGTCCTGGGGTTGTCACGGTGGCTAGACCCGGTCCGTGGCCCTGTCTGTCAGTGGGGGACGTCCGGTGCAATAAGCGGTGTTGTAACGGTGCAGGTCGCGGTAAATAATGAAGACACCAGGTTGCAGTCTCTTTACCTCTTTACTGAAGATGTTGGAGACCTCAGTCCAGAGCGCTGTTAACTGGGTTTTCAGAGACCGGCCGGTCCAACGACACATCAGGAGTTCCTCCTTACAGGTGGGAATCAGTATCTACCTTCTAGCGCTGTGTGTTGTAGTTCTTCCCTGCTGAGCTCCCGGGATAGTCCTCACAACTGTTTCTTTCTGTCTCTACTGTTCTTTCTCCGTCCTCCAGATGATATGGTAGGACGCACCCGTATGACGGGGTAGGCCTGGAGTTCTTCCGGGACCCTAGAGTCGCCCCTCTCCCACAGCTGCCTCCGTTGTCTGCTTAGGTGTTAAGTGAGACAGCCAACCTGTAATTAGCTGTCCGGCCGTGGTTTGCAATGTACTTAAAGTCTCTTACTTGCTCGGCGTTCCGGCCACCGACTGTTTGCGCCTCAGAAGGATGTTGCCTCGGTCTAACAGCAGGACCCCTTCTGGTATTTCTCCTTTACTGTATTCCCGTTGTTTACTGGTTAGTTCTGCTCTGAGGAGTCTGCCAGGATCCCATCCCTGACAGGTCCTCTCACTAGCTCTTCCCAGCTACTTCTCCCTGTCTTCCTGTCCAACCCCCAGTTTTACCAGAGTTGTGAGGAGTGGCCTACTAGATAGGACCACCCCCCCTGGTGGCCGGAGTGTGAAGTGTGGTGTGAGTGTACTTGGTCAGAGAAACTCCTTTAGTGCAATCAGACGTACCACAGCTCCCCATAGTGGCGGAGCCACAGTACTGCAACAACCAGGACTCTGGGGTGCTGCAAATATATTTCCTAAATTGTGCTGATGTAATGTAGACATGAGGGAAATGTTATTTATTAACTATTTTGTGTGACTCCACTCTCCGATTTAAGGGTGCAAAAATTAAAAGTTTGAAAATTGCCAAATTTTCAAAATTTTTGCCAGATTTTTTTGTTATAAATAAGCCGAATTAGGCTACGTTCACATTTGCGTTGTGCGGTGCAGCGTCGGCGACGCAACGCACAACGCAAATGTAAACGCATGCACAACGCAGCGTTTTGTGACGCATGCGTCCACTTTTGCATGGTTTTTGGCGCAGAAAAAACTGCATCATGCAGCGTCCTCTGCGCCCTGACGCATGCACCACAGTGACGCATGCGTCACAAAACGCAAGTGCAACGCATGTCCATGCGCCCCCATGTTAAATATAGGGGCGCATGACGCATGCTTCGCCGCGGCTACACCTGACGCAACGCTAATGTGAACGTAGCCTAATATAGAAGAAATTTTACCACTAACATGATGTACAATATGTCACGAAAAAACAGTCTCAGAATCAGTTGGATACATTGAAGCGTTCCGGAGATATAACTGACAGTGGTCAGAATTGTAAAAATTGCCATTAACTACCAAACTGACTGTCACTAAGGGGTTAACTGCCCAAAAACCATGCAGAAAGAAAAAAAGTAGATGAGAGTGTCTTCTGCCTGCATTGTGGTGGCACTCTCCAGAATGCAGCAGCTATGCGTGAACTTGTCCAAAAAAAGTTAATCCTTCAGTAAAACTGATGACAGTTCATGTAATAGTTAGTATCAAATTTGTGTTTAAATACTGACATAATAAACAGATATTACAGAAAACAGGATTTGATGAAAATTACAGAATGCAAAATGAATTAATACTATTTGATTTGTAAGCATAAGCTATCAAAACAGCTACAACAGTACCATGTCAGCCGATTAATAGGATGAAATCAACATAATCACATTTACATGTTACAACAATTCAGCTAGTAAATTGTATTTATATGGTTTTATATTGTTTCGGTCTGCATGCAGCAAAGAAAGAACAGAATGTTTTACTTTGGATCAGTGTGTTCTTTTTAAAGCAGTATTGAGATTGTGTAAACTGCAGATAGAGAGAAAAAACATATTCTGTGCACTTAGGCCGGCCTCATATGAACTCGTGCGTGGGAACTTTTCCAAGGCTCCAGTTCATGAGGACATCCAGCAGTCGGCGCATCACCGCAACTCAAGGTAAGTACAGGTCATCCTGCTTTCCTTTCAGTACCCAGGGTTTACAGGCACGAGCAAGTGCTTTAGCACAGCTCCTGGCTGTAAAATGATTTAACCCCTTCAGATGGATTTACTTCGTGGGACGTGACAGATCATCTGAAGGTATGTATATTGTTGGTTTATTATTTTTCAGAGCGAGGGTCTTCAGGTGGATTGAGAGAGCAATAAAATATTAAAACAACCTGTGTGTTTATTTTATTAAAATACTTTTTAATAATGTGTGTGTGTTTTTTTAACCCTTTCATACAATTGGATTAATAATGGATAGGTGTCATAATTGACGCCTCTCCATTATTAATCTGGCTTAATGTCACCTTACAATTGCAAGGTGACATTAACCCTTCATTACCCCATATCCCACCGCTACACGGGAGTGGGAAGAGAGTGGCCAAGTGCCAGAATAGGCGCATCTTACAGATGTGCCTTTTCTGGGGTGGCTGGGGGCAGATGTTTGTAGCCAGGAGGGGGGCAATAACCATGGACCCTCTCTAGGCTATTAATATCTGCCCTCAGTCACTGGCTTTACCACTCTGGTGGAGAAAATTGCGCGGGAGCCCACGCCAATTTTTTCCGCCATTTAACCCTTTATTTTAGCAGCTACAGCGCCCAAATTTTGCACATACACACTACTAACATTAGTAGTGTGGAATATGCAAAAAAAAGGGGATATGAGATGGTTTACTGTATGTAAACCATGTCTCATATCCTGTCGGGTTTGGGAAGGAGAAATGAAAAGCCGGCAACTGAATTACCGGCTTTTCACATATATCGCGCTGAATTAAATATAAATACAGAATATATATATATGTGTCTCAATGACATATATATATATATATATATACTGTATATATGTTTTAACGAACATTTGAGCACATAAATCCATTAGATGTCGGTTTTGCAAGCCTGCGAGAAAATATCGCAGTACGGATGCCATACGGATTACATACGGAGGATGCCATGCGCAAAATACGCTGACACACCCTGCCTACGGATGACATACGGATCACTATTTTGGGGACTTTTCTGCGTATTACGGCCGTAAAAAACGGACCGTATTTACATACGCTGAGTGTGAGGCCGGCCTTAGGCTACTTTCACACTAGCGTCGTACGACGCACGACGAATTGCGTATTTGCGACGTACCGACGCTAGCAGTGAATGCGCCGCACAACGGTGGCAGCGGATGCTGTTTTTCAACGCATCCGCTGCCCCAATGTGAGGTGCGGGGAGGTGGGGGCGGAGTTCCGGCCGCGCATGCGCGGTCGTAAATGCTGGACACGACGCACCAAAAAACGTTACATGCAACGTTTTTTGGTGGCGACGGTCTGATTCAACACGACGCAACCGTCGCACGACAGTTGCGACGTGTGGCAATGCGTCGCACTGCGTCGCTAATGCTAGTCTGTGGAGAAAAAAACGCATCCTGCAAGCACTTTTGCAGGATGCGTTTTTTTCTACAAAACAACGCATAGCGACGTGCAGTGCACGACGCTAGTGTGAAAGTAGCCTTACTATAAGGAAGCAATGTCAGCGGGTGAAATCTCCAAAAGTGGATCTTAAAGTGAACCCTTTAAACCCTTTTTAAATTTAAAGGGAACCTGTGACATGAAAACACACTATTAACCAGCAGATATGGGGTTAATCTGCATGTTAAAGGGAATCTGTCACCCCCAAAATCGTATATGAGCTGCGGCCACCGGCATCAGGGGCTTATCTACAGCATTCTGTAATGCTGTAGATGTGCCCCCGATGTATCCTGAAAGATGAGAAATAAAGGTTTGGTTATACTCACCCAGGGACGGTTCCGATGCGGTTGGGGTCTGATGGGCGTCGCGGTCCGGGTCCGGCGCCTCCTATCTTCATCAGATGACGTCCTCTTGTCTTCTTGCCGCGGCTCCGGTGCAGGCATACTTTGTCTGTCCTGTTGAGGGCAGAGCAAAGTATTGCAGTGCGCAGGCGCCGGGAAAGGTCAGAAAGGCCCAGCACCTGCGCACTGCAGTACTTTGCTCTGCCCTCAACAGAGCAGACAAAGTCCGCCTGTGAGCGCTCATGTGACCGCGACGTCATCGAAGGTCCTGTTCACTCACTGCATTCTTTGGAACGGAGGCAAACGCTTGCACCGCTGAGGTCCAGAGTCCGTCGGAGGGGTGAGTATATCCAGATTTTTTATTTTTATTCTTTATTTTTTACATGAATATGGATCCCAGGGCCTGAAGGAGAGTCTCCTCTCCTTCAGACACTGGGAACCATCCAGGATCGCTCTGTACACCCGTACCCGGCGTATAAGACGACCCCCGACTTTTGGGACAATTTTTAGGGGTTAAAAAGTCGTCTTATACGCCGGAAAATACGGTATGCTGTTCTGTTAATAAATGTGGAAATATACCCTCTGCACAAACTGGGCATGCACCACAAAACTTCTCTGAGGGCTTTCGCTTTTTCTCCTTTGATGGTTCTGTGGTATACGCCCAATTGGTTGAAGGGAAACTTTGTACATTCATTATGCAGGGAAATAACTTTGGAACTGAGGGGCACAGGAAGAAAAATAAAAAACTGTTCCAAAATCAGTGAAATAGTGCTAATTAGGGAATTAATCAGTTTAAATAAAAAAAATACAGTAAAAGGTCCTTTTAAAGTGATAAGTGCAGGAAAGCCTCTTACCAGTAGCATGCTAATACCGCATCAGTCTCAAGCAAATGTCATCATTAGTTAAAGGGCGTTGTGGTACAAGGTTGTAGTCATTCTATGTGACTGCAAACTTGTGAATCCTCACAGCACTTGCACAGTGCACGCTGTGAGGACTTTGCACTGCCAGCGCCTGGAGTGAGTTTTCAGGTTACGACAAATATGCAAATTGCATACTTAAGGCACCTGAGAATCCTCACAGCGTATCTACATAGAGTGTGTCATGATCCAGTCCTGAGTTTGCTTTTAGCTGTCTTGTCTCTGGACTGGTCATGCGGGAGTTAATCCCCTCTGCCTCGTTTTGAAGCTGGCTGTACCATTTCAGTCCTCTGCAGCTTGCGGGCCAGTGTCAGCTATAGTTCATGCTTCCTGGCTTGAGCCCCTGACCTGTATACCTGTATTAGTGATCCTTGTGCCTCTGACTGCCTGTACTCGTGTATGACTCGACCTGATCTCTGGACTTCGCCCCTTCTTTACCGTCTCTAATACCACGCTCCCCAACTAGCTTCGACTTTGGCTTGTACCCCGACTTCATCTTACGTCTCACGTTTGGTTCCCACGTTCCCGGTAGGTTTTGACTTCTGGCTTGTCCCTGACTACGTGTTTTGCTGTTATCTTTGGTACTTTGGCTCCTGACAGTTTTGAATTCGGCTTGTCTGACTACTCATTCGTTACCTGTGGCACCTGTGCTGCTGCTCAGTGTTGCAACGCTGTGCGTGCAACCTCTCTTCCCTCACCAGCACCCCCTGGTGGAGGTTGCACTATACTGCACTGCAGCAGCACATTACAGAGTAATTGACTGCAGACATGTACCCTAAGGTTATGTGCACACGTTGCGGATTTTGCTGCGGATCCGCAGCGGATCTGCAGCTGCTGGTCCGCAGCAGCTTTCCATGCGTTTACAGTACAATGTAAGCCTATGGAAAATGCAATCCGCAGTGCCCATGCTGCGGAAAAAAACGTGCGGAAACGCTGCAGTTTACATTCCACAGCATGTCAATTCTTTGTGTGGATTCCGCAGCGGTTTACACCTGCTTCAAAATAGGAATCCGCAGGTGTAAAACCGCAGGTGGAATCCGCATAAAATCCGTGGTAAATCCGCAGGTAAAACGCAGTGCCTTTTACCTGCAGATTTCTCAAATCCACTGGGGAAAAATCCGCAGAGCTCAAAACTACGTGTGCACATACCCTGAGGCTGAACAGCCTCTTTAAAGGGGTTCTGTCACCTCATTTTGCCGCTATAAATTGCGGCCACCGCCAATAGGGCCTTATCTACAGCATTTTGTAATGCTGTGGATAAGCCCCCGATGTAACCTGAAAGATAAGAAAAACACGTTAGCTTATGCTCACCTGGGGGGGGGGCGGTCCAGTGTGGTGCGGCCCGATGGGCGTCGTGGTCCGGGTCCGGCGCCTCCCATCTTCATGCAATGATGTCCTCTTCCTTGCTTCCTGTCGTGGCTCCTGCACAGGTATACTTTATCTCCCCTGTTGAAGGGCAGAGCAAAGTACTGCATTGTGCAGGCGCCTGGAAAGGTCCGAGAAGCCCAGTGCCTGCGCACTGCAGTACTTTGCGCTGCTCTCAGCAGGACAGATAAAGTTCACCTGCGCAGGAGCCGCGTCAGAAGCAAGGAAGAGAACGTCATCACATGAAGATGGGAGGCGCCGGACCCGGACCGCGACGCCCATCGGACCGGACCCCCCCCACCAGGTGAGTATAATCTAACTTATTTTTCTTATCTTTCAGGTTACATCTGGGGCTTATCTACAGCATTACAGAATGCCGACACTTATATACGAAAAAGTAGGTGACAGATTCCCTTTATGTCTTCTTTGCCAGAAGAATCAAATACTTATTTCTCACTGCAAAATGCAAATAAATTTATATAATTTATACAATGTGATTTTCTGTATTTTATTTTTGATATTCTATCTCTCAATTTTAAAATTAAGCTACCCTTAAAATTATAGAATGCTCATATCTTTGTCATTGGGCAAACTTACAAAATAAGAAAGGGGTCAAATTCTTATTTCCCCCGCTGTATATGAGATTTCTGAAACTGAATAGCTTTTGCTGATACTGTAAAATGCAGCTTTTAATTTGCATATAAAAGCAGCAAAAAAAGCAGCAAAAACACAACGTGTGAACATAGCATTGTAAGTGCAGAAAATATATAAGATCAGAAACCAAAAGCTCATCGTGGGAACGTAGCCATAGACTGCACAAAAGATTGGTAGTCTGTTTAGGCTACTTTCACATTTGTGCACAAAGTGGGCAGCGAATGCAGTTTTAAGACGCATCCACTGCCCATTATGAGTTCCGGGGAGGAGGGGGCGGAGTTGTGGCCATCCGTCACAATCCGTCGTCTGTAATAGTCAATGGCAAAAAAAGGATCCTGTGGACACATTTGCAGGATCCGTTTTTTGGCCATAACGACGGATTGCGATGGAGGCAAAAAGACAGAAGTGTGAAAGAGGCCTTAGACTGCAAGATTTAATCTTGCAATATAAATGCACCTTTAGACACAATCATATTCATACTTTTAAAATGAATCATGACTAAAGTTATCCAAACTCTGGTCACTTTGCCCCTAAGAACAAAATAATTTTTTTTTTTTTTTACTAAATGCTGCAAGGTGAGTGCGGTTCCCTAAAAAATGCCCACATGAAAATTGCCCACATCAAAAATGCCCACAGGAAAAATGCCCACAGGAAAATTGCCCACACGGAAAATTGCCCATACGGAATATTGCCCACACGGAAAATTCCCCCCACGGAAAATTGTCCACATGGAAAATTGCCCACACAGAAATTTGCCCACATGGAAAATTGCCCACACAGAAATTTGCCCACATGGAAAATTGCCCACATGGAAAATTGCCAGTTGCAGCATCACAAAGTTTCAGATCTATGATATTGGAGGTGAAAGGTGAGGATGTTCACATGATGTGTGATCAACTTGTGATTTACAGCTGACCTAGTGCAAAACGGCAAACATGCTGAAGATCTGTGGTTTGTAGCAGTCTGTCATTATCAGCAATAGATAGATCTAGTCTGCTCTCCTCTCTCACTGATTCTGCCTTACTCCTCCCACCAGCCCAGAACAGCAGCACATGCAGAAACAGCAGCAGTATGATCCAGAGGAGCCATCACTGCTATCAGTACTCACAAAAGTATCACTGTATTATCTGTGGAGTTACATGGGACTGCAGGTCAGATCTAATACATTATCATCTCAGTGGGAGCCCACCAAAAACAGGGTGCTGCTGGCTGAGATAGATGGTCCTGGAAGCCCAGAAGGCACCGCAGAAAGGTGAGATTCTGTCAGAATCTGTCAGAGGAGCGGAAGTGCCATAGCAGCTTCACTCTCCCATTGACTTCAGTGGCAGTGAATCTGGGGCATGCACTTCCTTCCCTGTCCACTTATGACTACCAAGAGTAAGAGTGAAGAGACCCTACCTTGTTATGTATCATACACATATACTGCAGGTGCAGGCAGGCATAGGATGAAAGAAAATGCAGAGTGGATTTGAATAAGGGTCTCTAGGCCCACACACACCACACTGAGAGTGGAATAAGGGTCTCTAGGCCCAGACACACCACTATGAGAGTGGAATAAGGGTCTCTAGGCCCAGACACACCACACTGAGAGTGGAATAACTGTCTCTAGGCCCAGACACACCACTATGAGAGTGGAATAACTGTCTCTAGGCCCAGACACACCACTATGAGAGTGGAATAAGGGTATCTAGGTCCAGACACACCACAATGAGAGTGGAATAAGGGTCTCTAGGCCCAGACACACCACATTGAGAGTGGAATAAGGGTCTCTAGGCCCAGACACACCACACTGAGAGTGGAATAACTGTCTCTAGGCCCAGACACACCACTATGAGAGTGGAATAACTGTCTCTAGGCCCAGACACACCACTATGAGAGTGGAATAAGGGTATCTAGGTCCAGACACACCACAATGAGAGTGGAATAAGGGTCTCTAGGCCCAGACACACCACATTGAGAGTGGAATAAGGGTCTCTAGGCCCAGACACACCACTATGAGAGTGGAATAACTGTCTCTAGGCCCAGACACACCACTATGAGAGTGGAATAAGGGTATCTAGGTCCAGACACACCACAATGAGAGTGGAATAAGGGTCTCTAGGCCCAGACACACCACATTGAGAGTGGAATAAGGGTCTCTAGGCCCAGACACACCACTATGAGAGTGGAATAAGGGTCTCTAGGCCCAGACACACCACATTGAGAGTGGAATAAGGGTCTCTAGGCCCAGACACACCACTATGAGAGTGGAATAAGGGTCTTGAGGCCCAGACACACCACACTGAGAGTGGATTAAGGGTCTCTAGGCCCAGACAAACCACAATGAGAGTAGAATTATTGTTAGCACAGTGGAATGACAACTCCTAAGAACAGAATCCGTACTCTGGGACTAGGGATGAGTGAACCGAACCTGTAGAACCTGGAGAAGTAAACTGGGCCCAGAGACCTTTGTTGAAATCCATTCTGCATTTTCTTTGCTGCCTGTGTTGTGCTGTATTGTATTTACATGGAGCTCATGGAAGTCAAGGACAATCACCCCACAGCTAATTATTTGCAGGTGTGCAATGATTGTTTAATAAACTTAAGTTATTGTTGTTATTAGAACGCCTTAATAAACTGTTCTTAATAAACTTGTCGGTAGTTTTTTATGTGGGCAATTTTCACTGACATTCTTCTGTGCTGCAGAGCATCTCACCTATGATTCTATATTATTCTTCTCCCTTGCAGAGCATCTCATGTATACCTGCATACTACCCCCCTGTCCTGCAGAGCATTTAACCTATATCTCTTTGCTATTCTCTGTCCTTCAGAGCTTCTCACCTATAATTCTATATTATTCTTCTGCCCTGCAGAGCATCTCACCTATAATTCTATATTATTCTTCTGCCATGCAGAGAATATCACTTATACCTGCATACTATCCCCCTGTCCTGCAGAGCATTTAACCTATAGGTCTTTGCTATTCTCTGTCCTGCAGAGCATCTCACCTATAATTATATATTATTCTTCTGCTCTGCAGAGCATCTCATGTATACATGCATATACTATCCCATTGTCCTAAGAGCATTTAACCTATAATTCAGCCTGTGGGCAATTTTCTGTGGGCATTCTTCACCTTGCACCTCAAATATCATAGATCTGAAACTTTGTGATGCTGCAATTGGCAATTTTCTGTGTGGGCAATTTCCGTGTGGGCAATTTTCCGTGTGGGCAATTTTCCTGTGGGTATTTATCCTGTGGGCAATTTTCCTGTGGGCAATTTTCCTGTGGGCATTTTTCCTGTCGGCATTTTTCTGGTCACCGGTGAGTGCATTGGTGCCTGATCTGGGTTGTTGATGACTCTGTTCACTGATAGAGCATGTGCACCACATTTGTGATGTACTTATTCTACATTTTCTACTAGAAAAAAACAAACTTGCCTGTAAACATCAATTTATTGATGTAATATTGTGAGATTTTTTTTTTCTAAATGGAGTGATTTGCCGACAAAACATGTTTAGTTTAAGGAAGAGCTCAACTGAATAAAGTACTTGCCCCAAATCCCCATCTAAAGTTGTACCAATGTTTCCTATTGTGAGTAGCAACAAGTGTCATTTTAAAAATGTTGTTTGATGGTAAACCTTGATATGAGGTGGCAACTGTAGTTTTTGATGGAGAAAAAAAAGGAATGTGCACATTTCCTGTACTAGCTTCTTTTACTTGCTTGTAGTACTGTTCACATGTGCATTACAAAACATTGCAGAGATTGAGATCCACTGTGTAAAGTCACACAAGAATGAGCATGCTGCCGAGTGAAAAATCCACAGCATGCTTTGATTTTATGCAACACAGCTAAGTTTAACCGTGTCACATTACAACCCCTTCTATCAGGTCTCCTCCACTCACAGCTCTGTCAGCTTTGCTTTATTTTTCCTCATCACCACACTGCCTGTATTATTGCTCTGCAGTAAAAGCAGAGCAGCAGAGCAGGCTGGCATTACATGTCACACAAGACTAGTTTGGAACAGGCAAGTTGTTCCTCTGTGAGATGAAATGGCCTAATCTCGTTGAAGAACGTTAACAAGTTGGTTGGGCATAGCAGACAAAGTGTTATTACCAACACACTCAGTAATATGGGGAGCTGATAAAATGGTTTGGTATGTGACACAGATAAACTCAGGAGTACTACATCTCCCCCACTCTGACTCATTTAGAAGGCTAGACCAGGAGATCAGATGTATCATTACATCTAACTAACACACTTAGAAACCTGCTGTAAGCTACGGGGGAGGCATCTTCTTCTTTCCTTTGAATGCTGCTGCCTACTTATATGGTCAGCATCCTACAGTGATAAGAAGCACATACCCTTAGGGTATGTGCACACGTCAGGATTTCTTGCAGAAATTTCCTGAAGAAAACCGGAAATTTTCTGCAAGAAATCCGCATTTTTTTTGCGTTTTTTTCCCGGTTTTTTTGCGTTTTTTTTAGCATTTTGCAAGCGAAATTAGCTTGCAGAATGCTAAAGTTTTCCAAGCGAACTGTAGCATCGCTTGGAAAACTGACTGACAGGTTGGTCACACTTGTCAAACATAGTGTTTGACAAGTGTGACCAACTTTTTACTATAGATGCTGCCTATGCAGCATCAATAGTAAAAGATAGAATGTTTAAAAAAAATTTAAAAAATGGTTATACTCACCCTCTGCAGACAGCCGATCTCCTCAGCGGCGTCCGTTCCTATAGATGGTGTGTGCAGGACCTTCGATGACGTCGCGGTCACGTGAGCGGTCACATGAGCGGTCACGCGACCAATCACAAGACCGCGACGTCATCGCAGGTCCTTCACACACACCATCTATAGGAACGGAAGCGGCAGCGTGCACCTGAGAGGCGGGAAGACTGCGGGGGCCATCGAAGGTGAGTATATGACTATTTTTTATTTTAATTCTTTTTTTTTTACCAATTATACGGTGCCCAGTCCGTGGAGGAGAGTCTCCTCTCCTCCACCCTGGGTACCAACCGCACATGATCTGCTTACTTCCCGCATGGTGGGCACAGCCACATGCGGAAAGTAAGCAAATCAATGCATTCCTAGTTGTGCGGAATCCCCGCAATTCCGCAAATTTAATGAACATGTTGCTTTTTTTTCCGTGATGCGATTTTTTCGTGGAAAAAAATGCAACATTTGCACAAGAAATGCGGAATACACTGTAAATAATAGGAGGCGTATGTAAGTGTTTTTTTCACATTTTTTTGCGTTTTTATCACGTTTTTATAGCGAAAAAACGCGAAAAAAACGCGAAAAATACTGAACGTGTGCACATGGCCTTAGTGAAAACTATCTGATAAAGCCCACTTCAATGTAAAAAAGTTAACTCATTAGGTGCCAAATATGTTGATTGATAATAGCGCCACGATGGAGAGGCAAATGTTTTTTTTTTCACTTTCCCGTCATCATTACATCCTGTGTACAGTTCAACATGAAAAAAATGGTGAAATATGCCACTTTATTTTTATTATAAAAGTAACAAGGAGAAATTTTAAAAAAGAGAGAATATTTTTTCTTGTAACATCTTCATCACTTTATAATCCACTATGGACAATGTTTTTAAAAACTGCATTTTTTTTGTAAACCTGCCTGAACAAGGTGCCTTGGTGCTCTGAAAGCTTGCAAATATAATTTTCTGGTTAGCCAATAAAGGTATCACTCCTAGAATACTTCTGTCATTTTTGGGCATAAAAGTATTTACATAGATCATTCTGGCTAACACTGTACCACAATATAATTTTTAATTGTACATAAAAAAAAGTCCTAAAAACTGCAACAAAATAGCACCTATGAAACCACTATGAGGCGACTTCATCATATTCTAAAATGTAAATAGATGAGAATATTTTCTAATTTAAGCAACAAGCAAACTGAAAACAGCACGGCGCTGACCTGGATGCTCCAATGAGGTTTACACACTCCAAATATTGATTTTTGAACTTCCCATGGTGTAATATTCCATGTCAGCATTAGGTTTGTTTTTTTCCGTGGTTACGGAGGATCTGCACTAGGCGGCACTGCAGTGGGTGAGGTCACTGTCTATGTAGGAGTACACACCCTGCCGTCTTGCACAAGGTTGTTCTTTATAAGCAGTCCATACTGTTCCATGCAAACACTGAGCTGCCTTCTTTATAAGATGTGTTAAGTAATTCTGTTTTGTTAAGCAATGCTTAGAAGGCACAATGAACCATGTGTTTGAAGCGGAAAAAATCATTACCTATGTAATCTAAAGAAAGTTCCAAATATTGGTGTAGCTGGACTAGTACTGTACATACTTTTTACTAAATATGAAAAATTAGTTATTTATAACTTTATCTAATTGTAAAAATATGTTTTTAAACCCTCTTCAAATAGCAATACTTCTGCATGCATGGCTGCTAAAATGACACCTAGTCTAGGCGTTAGGTTGGCTTTATACACTATTTTGTTAAGGCGTCTTCAATAGTGTTTTCAACAACTTTTTTTGTAATGGTTCTTTTCAGATAGATGTTCCTTTTTAGGCTATGACCCCCATTTCTCAATGTATTTGCATCTATTTTTGTATACTTTACTCAAAAATAATGTGTAATCTGTTCTGTAATACTAACTAAGGAAAGGCTGACCTTTCATCCTCTTCTACACCCCTCAATCACTCCTCCACTTTTTCAACCTCACTTTTTCTTTTTCTCCCCTTTACCAATAATGACAGACAACTGTGGATTTGTATAAATGGCCACAAAAGTCTTTATTTAAAACATTAACCAAATTAACAAATTATTAACATATTATAAACAACTTGATTTGATATAAGGAAAGGGGTCTTTGGAAGCCCAACCAATATAACCCTGGCACCATCTACTTCTTCTCTTTGTCCTCAATGCGACAATTCGCGGGCCCTCCTGCTGAATGGTGTCCCATACAATTTTTCCTCTGAGACTTTGGATCAATAGGGAACCCTGGGTATTCTTTCACATTTAACAAAAAGGAAAGGAGGTGACCCTCCTAAATGGGTCCCCCCATTTACCATACCATCATTGACTTTCCAAAGACCCAATCCCGCCAGCTACCATGACCTACTGCCTAACCGAGCAGCTACAGTGTACCCCCTTAAAAGCCAAACCATGAAACTTAATATTAAAGGGTGGGAGGGTTTTAGGTATGGCCATGTTTTAGCCACAGCCCCTCTTTGTCCACTTTCCCCTGCCAATAACCCTGCCCCCTTTCCTTAACAAACATCATCTTACGTCCCCACATGCCATTTCCCCACATAAAATTGACTATAGATAAAACTCACCTACGACTTGGGCATGCCTTCTAGTCATGGGGCCCTACCTTCTAGCCCCTTTGGGTCACAGTCAGGCCTTTCTTAATAAACTATTTGCACCAGGATGTAGAACTATTTAAACCATGTACTTCAGTTTGTAAGGCTACTTTCATACTAGCGTCATGCACTGCACGTCGCTATGCGTAGTTTTGTAGAAAAAACGCATCCTGCAAAAGTGCTTGCAGAATGCGTTTTTTCTCCATTGACTTGCATTAGTGACGCAGTGCGACGCATTGCCACACGTCGCAACCGTCGTGCGACGGTTGCGTCGTGTTGCGTCGGACTGTCGCCACCAAAAAACGTTGCATGTAACGTTTTTTGGTGCGTCGTCTGCAGCATTTCCGACCCGCATGCGCGGCTGGAACTCCGCCCCTGCCTCTCACAATGGGGCAGCAGATGCATTGAAAAACAGCATCCACTGCCCCCATTGTGCAGCGCTTTCACTGCTAGCGTCGGTGCACCGCAAAGTCGCATAGCGACGTGCAGTGCACGACGATAGTGTGAAAGTAGCCTAAAACTGATGCGAAAAGTGGGTGTTGTTTGCTACTTAGATTTAGATACCTAGGCCATGTGTACACATTGAGTATATAGTCAATTTTTTACCTCAGTATTTCTAAGCCAAAACCTGAAGAGTAAGAGTCAGAGGAAAAGTATAACAGAAACACGTCACCACTTCTGCATTTTTCACTCACTCCTGGTTTTGGTTTACAAATACTGAGGTAAAGAAATTCACCAAACACTCAACAAATGTGTGCACATAGCCTTATGGATGTGACTTTTTTTAAAAAAGTTGCAAAATCTTTGCACAACCAGTGGGTTTTTAAAGTAAACATGTAAGAGACACCTGTGCGATATTTTGAGCAATTCCTTGCAAATGACAGCAAAGTTAACTTTAGTAAAAGTGACTTAAAAATACATCAAATGACAAATGTCCACTTATGTTGAAATATAAAATGTACTGCACACAGTGACCCACTTTTACTAATCCTTTCACACAGTACAACAGCATAAACCTAGTGCAAGGAATTGTGTCTCATGCTGTGTCTCATCGTTCTTGATGTCAGGTATTTTCTCTGACTTACACCAACTTTTAGGGTTCATTCAGACATCAGTGATTTTTCTCTTGCACCAAAATCGATCTGAATTTGATTTCTGTTTTTGCTCAATGTCATCAGAGTTTGGTCAGTATCAGTTTTTACCATCAGTTTGGTCAGATTCATCAGTTTTTGTCTAATGAAAACTTCTCCTATTAAACAGTCCGTGAAAAGTAGACAGCTCATGGATGGCATCAGAGTGCAGTACAGTTTTTTCATGACCTTGTAGACTTTCATTGTCGAGTTTGATCCGACACTCGAATCAAAATTGGACATGTCTACAATCCTCAAAAGCTCTCTTAACCGCCAAGAGATCATGATCACTTATATCATAGCTGGACTCTGCTTGTGCGAAAAAAACACAAGGATGAAAGTAACACTTCTTCTTCTGTGAAAGAACTGCACCCATCCCTAAAGAAAAGGCGCCTACCTCAACCAGGGAAGGCAAATCAACATTGGGTTGACTGAGGACTGGAGCTTTTGAAAAGGCTAACTTGAGAGCAGGAAAAGCATCAACAGCCTCAGAAGACCAAGCGGTAAAGTTAGCAACTTTCTTTGTCAAATCAGTAAGAGATGTGACTATGACTGATAAGTTTTAATGAACTTACGATAATGATTAGCATAACCTAAGAACCTATGTATAGCTTTGAGATTAGTAGGTTGCACCCAATCAAGGATGACCTGTATCTTAACGGGATCTATGTGAAAACCTTCAGATAAAAGAGAGAGAGGGTTTAAACAGATGAGATTTAAGCAATTTGGCCCCTGGGATAAATTTTATCAGACAATCATATGACCTATGCGGGGGAAGAACTTCACATTCAGTCTCAGAAAACGCATCCTCAAAATCCAGAATAAAATCTGGAGGAAGAGGTCTCATACAGTTGTGGCCAAAAGTATTTTAAATGAAGATAATAATACCAAAGAATTTGTGTTTGCAATCATTTTCAGGAAGAAGCTGAGTATTATCTGACAGAATTGCAGGGGTGTCAATACTTTTGGCCACAAGTGTAGATGCCAGGAATTTAGACAAACAATTGGAAAAACAAAAATTTCCCCAAGACTTAACCTAGAGACTCTCCCAAATGATGGAAGGATAGGTTTCACTAACCAGGGCATATCCAACACAACTTTAGCTGGTAATGAAGGAAAGACCAGGCATATTATGCGTGTGACGCACACACTTTCAATCACATATTCTCAACCTTAGAAGTAACATGACTTTGGGTAAGGGAGACTTATCAATTACTAGATGGTGGCGCGATTCTAACGCATTGGGTATTCTAGAATATGTATGTATGTATGTATATAGCAGCCACATAGTATATAGCACAGGCCACGTAGTATATAGGAGCCATGTAGTATATAGCAGACAAATACTACGTGGCCTGTGCTATATACTATGTGGCTGCTATATACATACATACATACATACATACATACATACATATTGTAAAATACCCGATGCGTTAATACAGCCCAAACAGTATATAACACAGGCCACGCAGTATATAACATTGCCCACATAGTATGTAGCACAGCCCACGCAGTATAACACAGCCCACTGTTACATCTATACTCACCCCTGTCGGCGCCTCAGTCACCGCTACGTCCCTCTCTTCAGCCGGCGCTCCCTCGTCACTCCCGGCTCCTTCCTGGTCCGGGTCCCGGCGTGTGTCTCGGCGTGCGCGTCGGCGCGCCTCCCCACTGCTGCCTGTCACGCGCCCAGTCTCCTCCCATCTTCTCCTTAGGGACCGGGCGCGCGCACACTCCCTTCCTTTATCCCTGGCTGCGACCTGACCCGGCAGGGTTACCTGGCCAATGGGAGGCAGTCACTTACTATTTCAGGCCGCCCTTCCTTTGTGAAGGCGCCTGATTGTTTAGTTAATCTCACCAGAGGTTCTCTGTGTCTTGGCTCTGCACTCAGGTCCATTTCTAGCCCGTCTAGTTCCGTTCCCTGCCTTCCTGCTCAGTGCTCCGTTCCCTGCCTTCCTGCTCAGTGCTCCGTTCCCCTTCTCCCTAGTAGTCCCCCAGTCGCTTCCGTCTCCTTGGTTTCTCCCTCCACCTTCTCCTTTTAGTCCTCTCTTCTGTTTATTTACTCTTCTTGAGCCGATCCCTGGTCCTGGCATCCGTAGTACTGGTTACCTTCGAGCCTGCTCCCTAACTATCCCTGTATAGGGGTTGTCCAATCTGGTTTGCTCGCTCGAGGGAGGTTCGGTATTACGGACCAGTGGGTCCACTCTTGTTTTCTTCATCCGCGTGACAGTACAATCAGGCCATGGATCCCGCCGGGGCCGCGGCTCAGAAGGAGTTGGTCTTTCTTCGTGAGAATCAGACCCGCATTATGTCTTTTATGAAGACAATGGACTCCCGTTTGTCTTCTTTACAGGCCGCGGATCCTAGTAACGCTTCCCAGTTGGCGGGTCTCCAGCAAGAGCTGGTCCAACAACGGGACACCCAAGCTCATATTTTGTCTTACATGGCCTCAGTTGATGATCGTTTGCTCGCTTTGCAAACCTCCTCGCGCACCCCTGATCCTTTGCCAGTTTCTTCTCCACGTTTGGCCAAACCTCCTCGCTATGGCGGAGATCCCAAGCTCTGTCGAGGTTTCGTAAATCAATGTCGCCTACATTTTGAGTTGCTGCCTCAGCAGTACCCCACCGATCGGGCCAAAGTGGCTTTTATCGTGTCCCACTTAGAAGGAGAGGCCCTATCTTGGGTAAATCCTCTTTGGGAGCGAGACGATCCGGTGGTGTCTAGTTTAGCCATCTTTTTGGACACCTTCCGGAGGGTCTTTGATGAACCTGGCCGTCTCGCTTCTACTACCGAGTCGCTCTTTAATTTACAGCAGGGTTCTCTCACTGTCGGGCAATACGCCATCCGGTTCCGCACATTGTCGTCCGAACTTGGGTGGAACAACGAGGCATTGGTAGGGGCCTTTTGGAGAGGATTGTCCGGCAAGATTAAAGATGAACTTGCTGGCCGAGATACTCCAACTACATTGGATGATCTCATCTCTCTTGCTACGCGTATAGATTTACGCTTTCAGGAGCGCTCTCGTGAGGCTATTAGGGAGAGGAGACCCATTAGGCCATCTTCTTCTTCTTCTGCCTTTAGACCACCTAGTCCTCGGTCCTCTAGTTCAACCCCTGGTTCCATCCCGGAACCTATGCAAGTTGACCGGGTGAGGTTGGCCGAACGCCGTCGTAAAGAGAGGTTGGCACAGGGCTTGTGTTTATACTGTGGTGGAGCGTCGCATTTTCTTCGTTCCTGTCCTGAGAGGCCGGGAAACGCCTCCACCTAGGTCAGGTAGGAGAGGCCTCCTTAGGTGTATCTGTTTCCTCTCCACCCCTTACTTTTTCTGTTTTGATTATCCAAGGTCAGACTCGTGGTTCGGAGGTTGCTTACGTGGATTCGGGTGCGGCAGGCAACTTCATTCGCCTAGCGGAGGTGAAGAAGTATCGGATTCCCGTGATCTCCCTGGAACAGCCTCGTATGATTGCCTCTGTAGATGGAAGACTTCTACAAGAGACTGTCGTCATGGTCACCGAGGAACTTGTTCTTCAAGTAGGAGCCTTACATCAAGAGAAAATAGCCTTTTACGTCTTGCCCCACTTGTCTCATGCCTTACTCCTCGGCCTTCCATGGCTTCGGACACACGAACCCGTTTTGGACTGGCGCACCGGCGAGGTCCTCCAGTGGGGACACCCATGTCAACAGAGATGCTTAGGTTCCGTTCGTCCGATTATTTCCTCTCAACCTTCTTCTGGGCCGGCTGGCCTGCCTTCCGCCTATTGGTCCTTTGCGGATGTGTTTGATAAAAAGGAGGCTGAATCTTTACCACCTCACCGTCCCTACGACTGTCCAGTGGAACTACGACCAGGGTCCACCCCGCCAAGAGGTCGAATCTATCCGCTCTCTCCAGCCGAGACGTCTGCCATGTCCGAATATATCCGTGAAAATCTCGCTAAGGGGTTTATACGTAAATCCTCTTCTCCCGCAGGTGCTGGCTTCTTCTTTGTAAAAAAGAAGGACGGTTCTCTCCGGCCGTGCATTGATTACCGGGGTCTGAATGAGATTACCATCAAGAATAAGTATCCTCTTCCGCTCATCCCTGAGCTCTTCGACCGTCTACGAGGGGCCCGTGTATTTTCTAAACTAGACTTACGTGGAGCCTATAATCTCATTCGAATCCGACCTGGTGACGAATGGAAGACCGCATTTAATACCCGGGATGGTCATTACGAGTACCTCGTCATGCCGTTTGGACTATGTAATGCACCTGCGGTTTTTCAAGAATTTGTCAACGACATCTTTCGGGACATGCTCTACTCCTGCGTTGTGGTCTATCTGGACGATATCCTCGTTTTCTCTCCTGATTTATCCTCCCACCGGAGAAGTGTTCGTCTGGTGCTGCAACGTCTACGGGAGAACCGGCTATACGCTAAGATGGAGAAGTGTCTCTTCGAGCAAGCCTCATTACCCTTCCTAGGGTATATCGTTTCCGAAACAGGCTTGGAGATGGATCCAGAAAAACTTTCGGCAATTAGCCAGTGGCCTCGGCCAATCGGAGTAAAAGCGATCCAACGCTTCCTCGGTTTTGCAAACTACTATCGTCAGTTTATTCCGCATTTTTCATCTGTGACCAAACCTATCTCAAGCCTTACACGGAGGGGACTCAGTGCTGCAACCTGGTCTCCAGAGGCTGAGGATGCTTTCCTAACTCTTAAACGGTCTTTTGCAGCCGCACCTGTTTTACATCGACCCGAGGCAAACAAACCGTTTGTACTCGAAGTGGACGCATCTTCCATTGGTGCAGGTGCAGTCCTGTCCCAAAGATCCTCTACTGGGTGATTGGCCACCTGCGGATTCTTTTCTAAGGCTTTTTCTTCTGCGGAGTGTAACTATTCCATCGGAGACCGGGAATTGCTTGCCATTAAAATGGCCTTGGAGGAGTGGCGTTACCTACTGGAGGGGGCAGTCCATCCTTTTACTATCTTCACGGACCATAAGAACCTTTCCTACCTTCAGTCGGCTCAGAGGCTAAACCCCCGGCAGGCCAGGTGGTCCCTATTCTTTGCCCGCTTCGATTTCAAATTGCACTTTCGTCCTGGTCTGAAGAACGTCAAAGCCGATGCCTTATCCCGGTCACTTCAACCTACTGACTTGGAGGAGAGTCCTTCGCACATAATTGATCCATCCAAAGTTATTTCTGTGGCTCCCATAGATCTGATTACTCCTCCTCCGGGCAAGACCTTCGTTCCTGAGATTCATAGGCGGGCAATTCTACGTTGGGGACATTCCTCCAAGATCTCTGGTCATGTCGGCATTAAGAAGACTCTGGATCTCATTTCTCGCTTCTATTGGTGGCCATCTATCCGTAAGGATGTGATCGATTTCACCGCCTCGTGTTCTTCTTGTGCTAGGATCAAAATTCCCAGGCGTTTACCGTCTGGACTTCTACTACCATTGCCGATTCCATCTCTCCCTTGGAGACATGTCGCTTTGGATTTCATCACGGATCTACCTCGCTCCTCCGGATATTCTACCGTTCTGGTTGTAGTGGACCGCTTTTCTAAAATGGCGCACTTTGTTCCGCTGCTGGGCCTGCCTTCTGCTCCCGAATTAGCCAAGCTCTTTGTTCAGCACGTCTTCCGACTTCACGGTTTCCCCCTACATATTGTCTCGGATCGCGGGGTCCAGTTTACATCTCGATTCTGGAGGGCTCTGTGTGGCCTCTTGGAGGTTAAGTTAGACTTCTCCTCTGCATACCATCCACAAACCAACGGCCAAGTAGAACGAGTAAATCAAGTGCTGTCTTCTTATCTGCGTCACTTCACCAACTCTCTTCAAGATAACTGGTCTGGACTTCTTCCGTGGGCTGAGTTTGCCTATAATAACCATCCTAATGAATCTTCTGGCAAATCTCCATTTTTTGTTGTTTACGGCATGCATCCCAACATTCCTTTACCGATTTCTCCCTCTTCCGGAGTTCCGGCAGCTGATTCTGAAGTCTTAGAATTTTCCAGAGTATGGCTTGAGACTAAAGAAGCACTTGGAAGAGCCAGTGAACGCATGAAAAGACATGCCGACAAGAGGCGCCTTGATGCTCCAACTTATCTTCCGGGCGAAAGGGTTTGGCTTTCTTCCAAATACGTCAGACTGAAGATACCTTCCTACAAGTTGGGTCCTCGGTACATTGGTCCTTTTGAAGTCCTCCGCCGCATCAACGATGTGTCCTACAAGTTGAGGTTGCCTGCTTCGCTCCGCATTCCCAACGCCTTCCACGTTTCTCTCCTAAAACCAGTCATTCTTAATCGTTTCCATCCTACCTACGACTCTTCTCCTCTTCCGGTCTGTGCAGATAACGTTTTTGAGGTAAAAGATATTTTAGCCTCCAAAAAGGTCAGGAACAAGACCTTTTTCTTAATCGATTGGAAAGGGTTTGGTCCCGAGGAGAGATCTTGGGAACCCCAGGAGAACATTAATGCACCTCAAATTCTTAAGAGATTTCTGTCCAAGAGGGGTAGGGGAGGTTCTAAGAGAGGGGGTAATGTTACATCTATACTCACCCCTGTCGGCGCCTCAGTCACCGCTACGTCCCTCTCTTCAGCCGGCGCTCCCTCGTCACTCCCGGCTCCTTCCTGGTCCGGGTCCCGGCGTGTGTCTCGGCGTGCGCGTCGGTGCGCCTCCCCACTGCTGCCTGTCACGCGCCCAGTCTCCTCCCATCTTCTCCTTAGGGACCGGGCGCGCGCACACTCCCTTCCTTTATCCCTGGCTGCGACCTGACCCGGCAGGGTTACCTGGCCAATGGGAGGCAGTCACTTACTATTTCAGGCCGCCCTTCCTTTGTGAAGGCGCCTGATTGTTTAGTTAATCTCACCAGAGGTTCTCTGTGTCTTGGCTCTGCACTCAGGTCCATTTCTAGCCCGTCTAGTTCCGTTCCCTGCCTTCCTGCTCAGTGCTCCGTTCCCTGCCTTCCTGCTCAGTGCTCCGTTCCCCTTCTCCCTAGTAGTCCCCCAGTCGCTTCCGTCTCCTTGGTTTCTCCCTCCACCTTCTCCTTTTAGTCCTCTCTTCTGTTTATTTACTCTTCTTGAGCCGATCCCTGGTCCTGGCATCCGTAGTACTGGTTACCTTCGAGCCTGCTCCCTAACTATCCCTGTATAGGGGTTGTCCAATCTGGTTTGCTCGCTCGAGGGAGGTTCGGTATTACGGACCAGTGGGTCCACTCTTGTTTTCTTCATCCGCGTGACACCCACGCAGTATAACACAGCCCACGCAGTATAACACTGCCCACGCAGTATATAGCAGCCCACGCAGTATATAGCAGCCCACGCAGTATATAGCAGCCATGTAGTATCTAACATTGCCCACATAGTATGTAGCACAGCCCACGCAGTATAACGCAGCCCACACAGTATAACGCAGCCCACGCAGTATATAGCAGCCCACGTAGTATTTAGCATCCCACGTAGTATATAGCAGCCCACGCAGTATATAGCAGCCCACGCAGTATATAGCAGCCCACGCAGTATACAGCAGCCCACGCAGTATACAGCAGTGTTATGACCTGGTGGTTACGGAGTGGTACTGAGATGACCTGGTGGGTAAAACCAATCATGGACAAGCTCAGAGGAGGTGGCAGCTCTACAGACAGTAATCACCTATATGACCTAGTGATTACGGAGCAGCACTGAAATGACCTAGTGGGTAAAACAAATAATGTACTAGCTCTGAGGAGGTGGTAACTTTACTGACCGCAATCCCTACTCCTAACACCAACACTAGAAATAGCCGTGGAGCGTTCCTATCTCTGCCTAGACGCCTCTTCACAGCCTAAGAACTAGCTACCCCTGAAGATGGAAACGGAAAACTATCTCACCTCAGAGAAACCCCCAAAGGAAAGATAGCCCCCCACAAATATTGACGGTGAGTGAAGAGGGAAATGACAAACTCAGAAATGAAACTAGATTTTAGCAAAGGAGGCCACTACTATCTAAATAGACAGAGAAAGAAAAGGCTACTGTGCGGTCAGTATAAAAACTAAATGTCCACGCAGAGTTTACAAAAATAACCTCCACACCGACTCACGGTGTGGAGGGGCAAATCTGCAACCCCAGAGCTTCCAACTAGCCGGAATATTTCATGATGACAAGCTGGACAAAAGAGACATAACTTAAACTGAACAAAAGGTCATAGGCAGGGAAAACCCCCAAAACTAGCAGAACTTATCTTAAGCTGAAATGGACTGGCCAACAGAGAACTTCCAGGAAAGGACTGAATCCACAGGAAGGAACATTGACAGCTGGCATCCACTACAGCCCAAAGCCCAGTTAAATAACAAGGCCAGGGAACCGATTAGTGAAAGCAGCTGCTAAGTTCCACTTGAAACCACCAGAGGGAGCCCAAGAGCAGAACTCCCAAAAATACCATTTGCAACCACAGGATGGAGCCCAAGAATGGAACTCACAACACAGCAGCCATGTAGTATCTAACATTGCCCACATAGTATATAGCACAGCCCACGCAGTATCTAGCAGCCATGTAGTATATAACACAGCCCACGTAGTATACAGCAGTGTGGGCACCATATCCCTGTTAAAAAAAAATAATTAAAATAAAAAATAATTATATACTCACCCGCAGGGATCCAGCAAAGCTGTGGCAATGCGCGCCCGGCTGCCGCCATCTTCCGTTCCCAGGATGCATTGTGAAATTACCCAGAAGACTTAGCGGTCTCGCTCTGGGTACGGAAGATGGCGGCGGGCGCGAGCGCATCGTCCGACGACAGAAGGTGAGAATAGCCGGTTTTCTGTTTTTTTATTATTTTTAACATTACAACTTTTTACTATTGTTGCCGCATAGAGAGCATCAATAGTAAAAAGTTGGGGACACACAGGGTTAATAGCAGCGGTAATGGAGTGCATTACCCGTGCCATAACGCGGTCTGTTACCACTGGTATTAACCCCGTGTTTGCGGTGACTGGAGGGGAGTATGCGGGCGCCGGGCAGTGACTGCAGGGGAGTAGGGAGGGACTAATCAGACTGTGCCCGTCGCTGATTGGTCACAGCAGCCATGACAGGCAGCTGGCGAGACCAATGAGCGACGCGGGATTTCCGTGACGGAAGTTGCAGACAGAAAGACGGAAGTACCCCTTAGACAATTATATATATAGATGGATACTTGAATAGTCCAAAGCAGAAGAGAAAAGAGGCAGCACTCAAGTCACCGATCTTCCGAGACAGGTAAATTTATTACTCACAATAAAATCTTCACGGCCAGGGGTGCTGAGATTCTGAGTGCGGCAAGCCTGACGACGGCCGTTTCGCGCCTGACGGGCGCTTCTACGGGTTGACTGACCTGTCTCGGAAGATCGGTGAGTGCTGCCTCTTTTCTCTTCTGCTTTGGATTGTTCCATTTGTTTATTCGGGTACAGCACCCAGAATCTAAAGACTAGACCTCCACTGCAGGTGAGCAGTGTCAGCTAATTTATAGAGGCGTTGGTGCGGTCTAAACTGTTTTTGTTTTACTTCAATGGATACTTGAATAGGATGATGGAGAGTTAACACTGTAAACCCTTACTCGATAGCAAAATCACTGTCAATGAGATCTAAGGTGGAACCTGAGTCAACAAATGCAGAAGTAACTATAACTCCAGATTTGGTAACAAAGATACTTGTAAAAAAAAACACCAGTAGTATGCATGAGAGATAAATTCACTGTTAGGAACAGTGTTCTTTTCAATGTTTTTTCTTTTATATCCTCTATACCTTTAAGTTATTCATTGCTGTATTTGAAACACTGAATCATGGCATGATCCATTGGACATCAGCATAAACAGAAACAAGCAGGTGCTTCACTTACAACTCCTTGGACTCCTTGCAGGCCCAATTTGCATGGGTTCACCTGCCTCAATAGGATGAGAGGGAGTAAACACAGAAACAGTGTCAAATGTGTCCATATCCCTAAAGGCCCCGTCTCACATAGCGAGATCGCTAGCGAGATCGCTGCTGAGTCACAAGTTTTGTGACGCAACAGTGACCTCCATAGCGATCTCGCTATGTGTGACACGTACCAGCGATCAGGCCCCTGCTGCGAGATCGCTGGTCGTGTCGGAATGGCCTGGACCTTTTTTTGGTCGTTGAGGCCCCGCTGACATCGCTGAATCGGTGTGTGTGACACCGATCCAGCGATGTCTTCACTGGTAACCAGGGTAAACATCGGGTTACTAAGCGCAGGGCCGCGCTTAGTAACCCGATGTTTACCCTGGTTACCAGCGTAAATGTAAAAAAAAACAAACAGTACATACTCGCCTTCTGATGTCCGTCAGGTCCCTTGCCGCCTGCTTCCTGCTCTCACTGACTCCCGGCCGTACAGTGAGAAGTGAGAGCACAGCAGTGACGTCACCGCTGCGCTCTGCTCTCAGTGTACGGCCGGATCTCAGTCAGAGCAGGAAGCAGACGGCAAGGGACCTGGACACCGAAAGGCGAGTATGTAGTGTTTGTTTTTTTTGGTAACCAGGGTAAACATCGGGTTACTAAGCGCGGCCCTGCGCTTAGTAACCCGATGTTTACCCTGGTTACCCGGGTGCTGCAGGGGTACTTCGGCATCGTTGAAGACAGTTTCAACGATGCCGAAGTCGTTCCCCTGATCGTTGGTCGCTGGGGAGAGCTGTCTGTGTGACAGCTCCCCAGCGACCACACAGCGACTTACCAACGATCACGGCCAGGTCATATCGCTGGTCGTGATCGTTGGTAAATCGCTTAGTGAGACGGGGCCTTAAGTCGTCGGTCCAGGCACACCGCCAGAGACATAGCCTCATTTATGGACAATGGAGAGGGACTATAAACCTTCATATTATGTGTTTGACTCAAGAGACCCTGGCAGAATTGACTGTGGAGAGCTGGGTCATTCCAGGAGGTCTTGACTGCCAAGCATCTGAACTGAGAGCAGTAGTCCTCCAATTTACGATTTCCCTGATTCAACTTACGGATCATTTATTCAGCAACCCCAACTTTATCTGGGTCATCATAAATGAGCCCCTGAGCAGAGAAAAAAAGCATCAACAGAGGAAAACATTGGAGAATCCTCAGGCAAAGAAAATGCCCAAGCCTGAGGACCTCCACTAAGGAACAACAAAACAATACCAATGTGTTGACTCTCTCCGCCGAACGAGGTAGGACAGAGGCGAAAATAGAATTTACATAACACAAAAAAGATGGTAAACTAACTTCTGTCCCCATTGAAACCGTCAGGTAATTTTACGTTAGGCTCAAATGACTGATTAGGGTGGAGTAGAACAAGTGGAGTGATGAAAAATGCAAGCTGTTGTTGCTGCTTGATGTCTGTCACTTCCAAAGAGAAGGACCGCAATTGTGTGGTCAGGGTGATCATGATGACTTTTTGGCACACAACAAATGGAGTGGGCTAGTGATAATGTTATGACTGTGAGTCACCCACCAGGTCAGGGTACTTCGTGCCGGGTCCGGTCGGCTACTAAAGGGGATGTCACGGTGGCGGCAACCCGGTCAATGGCCCTGGGACTCACTGTAAAAGGGGAATGGTCTTTTAAGGGAAAAAATGTTTATAAGTCTGTCGTGACGCCACCTGTGGTGTTCGGTCAATAGTGGGACCGAAGCTGCGTTAAAGGGGTCCTCTGGGAGATGTTATTGCAGCACTGATGGTACATTTCCCACAGGTGAAGCAGGGTCCCCAGGGGTCCTAAGGTGTATGGTGGTGATGACGGTTGCCAGTAAATGAGTAAAGGACACAAGTTGTAAGTCTTTACCTGGTTTACTGCAGTTGGCAGGCCACAGTCCAGGGCACCGGCAACAGGTACTTAGGAGACCAGGCAGCCCAGAAACAAGCGGAATCCCCTTGGCAGGTCAGGTTAGGAGCCATCCACTCTGCGCTTGCCTGAAGTGTTCCAAACAAGGTCCTAATTCTTCCTCCTGTCCTGGGACAGGTACCTGTATGGCAGGCAGCTTGAGCCATACTTGCTGTGCCACAGGCGTAATTTGGGCAATGTCTATATGATCTTATGCCCTCCGGTTCTGCTGAGTGTCCTGTAGTTCCACTCTAGCCTCAGGCTCCCGGTACCCGGTCTCTGCGCACTGACTCCTCGAAGGCCTATTCTCAGCTTCCTTGAGCCCTGAATCTCTCCTCTGCTCCTCTCCTGTCTGTCCTCACTTGCAGACTGTCTATACAAACTGAACTAGCTCCTCCTCCAAACCAGAATCTTTATCCAGGGAAGCTGCCCTAAAACAGAGTTTTGACCTCCCCCTCCTTGCCTGGATTTGGAAGGTGTTTTGTGTGTGTGATAACCTGCCAAAGAGAATCTCACTTGTCTCCAGGCATAGCACAACCCTCCCCAAGAGGAAGGCAGCACTACTGTGGTACCCGAACTCCTGGGGTGCCACATTCCCCCTCGGTAAATCCAGTACTCCAGGACTGGGAATGGAAATATAAACAACAGGTTAGAAATACATTTTTGCAAAACATTCGAAATACATCAAAACAGGTTAATAACTTTTCATCCCTTACAGGAGGCACGGTTCTTGAACGTTGCAATATACATTTTATAAAAGTACATCTGGCCTTATACCAGGGTGTCCTTGTTCATAAGTTTATTAGTACCGATCCGAGGGACCCGACATAAACCTCCAACGTAGGCTTGGGCGGGCTACAAGGCGTATCCAGACCCGGGGTTTGCCACGCCAGATGGTTTTAGCTTCAAGTCTGTAGAAACAAAGAAGGTTCTCCATGCCGGCAAGTGGGCAGAACCAGGTTGCACCTTGAGGTTGCCAAACTATTTACAAAAACAGTTTTTAGGTAATCCACTGTCCATTACCTCAATGTTCATTATAAACCTGTAACAAACTACATGCAAACATTTCAAACAGGTAACACCAATTATTGACAGTCCCTGTAACGGGCTGGGATTTGACCCTTGGTGCTACAAGTAGACCTACGTAATTCCTGGTCTAACATGTTTGCTGTTGTGTACCCACTAGTGCATGTACTATTTGTAGGCCTGCATTGTGTAGGTAAACTGGGTAATTGTCTGCGACTTCTCAGATTCAAAATCTCCAAGAACGGTGTGGATTCTCTTTTCTTCTTCTACCACGGGTTGAGTAGTTCTGGATTTCCTTCTTTGTTCCTCAGTTTGTCAGGGCATACTTTGAGATGATCTCTGGATACTGCAGTTGACGTTTCTCCTCCATAGATCAACAGGTAGTTTACTAGATCTTCCTCTCATCATGTATGGTGGAGTGCATTTGGTGGAATTCACTGGAATGTGGTTGTACAAATCCACCAAGTCTAGTAACTTTTCTGGCCATAAGTTTCTTTCATGTAAAGGCAAGGTCTTCAGTAAGTCAATCACTACTTGGTTCATCTTTTCACACATTCCGTTGCTTTGCGGGTGGTACGTTGTGGTTCTGATCTTTTTGCACCCATACAGGTTGCAGAATTCTTGAAACACTTCCACTTCAAAGGCTGGTCCTTGGTCAGTAAGTACCTTCTCAGGATATCCATGTGGTCTACAGAAGTGCTGTTGGAAGACATTGGCTGCCGTCTTTGCTGTCTGGTCCTTGACAGGTACTACTACCAGGAATCTGGAGTAATGGTCCACAATAGTCAAAGCGTAGACATAGCCTGACCGGCTTGGTGTTAGCTTCACGTGGTCTAAGGCCACCAGTTCAACTGGCTGTTTGGTGACTATGGGCTGTAGGGGAGCCCTCTGGCTGTCATGATCCTTTCTGTGCAGGTTACATGGGCTACAATCTCGGCACCACTTTTCGATGGCTTTTCTCATGCCAATCCAGCAAAACCTTCCACGTAGCAGGATTTCTAACTTCTTCCATCCTAAGTGTCCTGCTCCATCGTGGTATGCTTCCAAAACCATTGGCGCATCTTGTCTTGGGACCAGTGGCGTAACTACAAAGTTATGGGCCCCGGTGCGAACTTCCAAATGGGGCCCCCCCCCGCCATAAAATTCAATGTAACCCCCATAGAATACAATGCAGCCCCCCTCATAGTATAATGCAGCCCCTCCATACAGGGGCAGTGAGAAAGACACGAGCAAATGGTGACTAGGGGGCAGGGGAGAGGGCACAAGTGGGCAAGGAAGACAGGCACAAGGGGACACATGGGGGCTAGGAGGCAGGGGAGAAGGTTACAAGGGGACTAGTGGGCAAGGGAGACTGACACAAGGGGACAATGGAGACTGACACAAGGGGCACATGGGGACAAGTGGGCAAGGGAGACTGACACAAAGGGCACATGGGGACTAGTGGACAAGGGAGACTGGCACACGGGGACACACGGGGACAAGGGACAAGCACAAGGGGACAAGGGAGACAGGCACAAGGGGACACACAGGGACTAGTGGGCAAGAGACTGACACAAGGGATACAAGCACAAGGGGACACACAGGGACAAGTGGGAAAGGGAGACTGACACACAGGGACTAGTGGGCGAAGGAGACTGACACAAGCACAAGGGGACAAAGGAGACTGACACAAGCACAAGGGGACATAGGAGACAGGCACATGGGGACACACAGGGACTAATGGGCAAGGGAGACTGGCACATGGGGACACAAGCATAAGGGAGACAGGCTCAAGGGGACACACGGCCCCCTGACCTGCCAGAGCCGCTTGCAGCTGTGACCGTGGTAGTTACGCCGCTGCCTCACACACACACATACTACAGATATCACACACACACTACAGATATCACACACACACACACACACATCATACTACAGATATCACACACACACACACATCAGTTATCACACACACACTACAGATATCACACATACACACATACTACAGATATCACACACACACTACAGATATCACACACACACACATCATATTACAGATATCACACACATACTACAGTTATCACACACACACTACAGATATCAAACACACACTACAGATATCACACACACACACACACACACAGACATACTACAGATATCACACACATACTACAGTTATCACACACACACTACAGATATCACACACACACATACTACAGATATCACACACACACACACACACACACACACACACACACACACACACACACACACACACACACCAGAGATACCAGCTCATATACACAACTCACAATCTCCTCTCTGGTACAGGGGTGGCTGATGTAAACCGGCTGCAGCTCCTCAGCTTCTCCTGACTAAAGCGGCTCTGTCCCGCACCTCCCCCCTGCTCTCGCCTTCTGTCCCGGGGTTATTTTGGCTTTCTCTTAAATACGATCTCATTCAGAGGTACATGAGATGTATGAGGGGGAAAAAACAGATTGAGAAGCTGTCTCATCGTGATGACTGGAGCTGCTTCCTGTCTCTCACGTGCCCCGGCTGCCCCCTTCCCCTAGATACGCCTCGGACTGTTGCTGTGCAGGAGGAATCCCCTGCACTGCAATATGGTGTTGGGTGCCAGCACAGCCCGCACAGTGGTCTATCCAGCACAGCCCGCACAGTGGTCTATCCAGCACAGCCCGCACAGTGGTCTATCCAGCACAGCCCGCACAGTGGTCTATCCAGCACAGCCCGCACAGTGGTCTATCCAGCACAGCCCGCACAGTGGTCTATCCAGCACAGCCCGCACAGTGGTCTATCCAGCACAGCCCGCATCTCTCGCCCCCCCCCGAGAATGCCCCCACAGTCCAGTAAAAAAACAAAAAAAACACTCTCCTTACCTTTCCTCTTGCCAGCGTTGCTTCCTGCTCCGATCTCAGGCTCGGCTGCAGTCTGCCCGGAACACAGCAGGTGCGCGATGATATGACGTCATCGCGCACCTGCAGTGTCAGAGGCAGAGCGGGGAATGATGGGAGAGGGAGCGTCTGTAGACGCTCTCTCCTCCGTCATTGCATTTAACTGTACCGGCGTCATAGACGCCGGTATAGTTGAATGCGACGGCGGGGGGGGGTGAGTCGGTGGCGGGGGGAGGCGGATCGAGCAGCCCATGACTGGCACCGGCTCTTCTGGCATTTGCCAGAAGTGCCCGATGGCCAGTCCGGCCCTGCTCTGACCTGCCGGCCCCGGGCCCCTGACCTGCCGGGCCCGGTCGCAGTGGCAACCGCGGTAGTTACGCCCCTGTCCATACTGTACAATGGCCACACATAGTGCTCTATACTGTACAATTGGCCACACATGATATTGCCTACAGTATAATGGCCACACATAGTTACTCCTACACACGCGGCTGAGCTCCGTACACATTGCACATGCGGCTCCCCTCCGTACACCTCGTACACACCCGGCTCCGCTCCGTACACCTTGCACACACGGCTCCGCTCCGTATACCTCGTACACACATGGCTCCGATCCGTACACCTCGTACACACACGGCTACGCTCCGTACACCTCGTACACACACGGCTACGCTCCGTACACCTCGTACACACACGGCTCCGCTCCGTATACCTCATACACACGGCTCCGCTCCGTACACCTCGTACACACACGGCTCCGCTCCGTACACCTCGTACACACACGGCTCCGCTCCGTACACCTCGTACACACATGGCTCCGCTCCGTACACCTTGCACACACGGCTCCGCTCCGTATACCTCGTACACACATGGCTCCGCTCCGTACACCTCGTACACACACGGCTCCACTCCGCACACCTTGCACACACGGCTCCGCTCCGTATACCTCGTACACACATGGCTCCGCTCCGTACACCTCGTACACACACGGCTCCGCTCCGTACACCTTGCACACACGGCTCCGCTCCGTATACCTCGTACACACATGGCTCCGCTCCGTACACCTCGTACACACACTGCTCCGCTCCGTACACCTCGTACACACACGGCTCCGCTCCGTACACCTCGTACACACACGGCTCCACTCCGTACACCTCGTACACACACGGCTCCGCTCCGTACACCTTGCACACATGGCTCCGCTCCGTATACCTCGTACACACATGGCTCCGCTCCGTACACCTCGTACACACACGGCTCCGCTCCGTACACCTTGCACACACGGCTCCGCTCCGTATACCTCGTACACACATGGCTCCGCTCCGTACACCTCGTACACACACGGCTCCGCTCCGTACACCTTGCACACACGGCTCCGCTCCGTATACCTCGTACACACATGGCTCCGCTTCGTACACCTCGTACACACCCGGCTCCGCTTCGTACACCTCATACACACCCAGCTCCGCCTTGTACACCTCATACACACACGGCTCCGCTCCGTACACCTCATACACACCCAGCTCCGCCTTGTACAACTCATACACACACGGCTCCGCTCCGTACACCTCGTACACACCCGGCTCCGCCTTGTACACCTCATACACACACGGCTCCGCTCCGTACACCTCATACACACCCAGCTCCGCCTTGTACACCTCATACACACACGGCTCCGCTCCGTACACCTCATACACACCCAGCTCTGCCTTGTACACCTCATACACACCCGGCTCCGCCTTGTACACCTCATACACACACGGCTCCGCTCCGTACACCTCATACACACCCGGCTCCGCCTTGTACACCTCATACACACACTGCTCTGCTCTGTACACCTCATACACCCACGGCTCCGCTCCGTACACCTCATACACACACTGCTCCGCTCTGTACACCTCATACACACACTGCTCCGCTCTGTACACCTCATACACACACGGCTCCGCTCCGTACACCTCATACACACACGGCTCCGCTCCGTACACCTCATACACACACGGCTCCGCTCCGTACACCTCATACACACACAGCTCCGCTCTGTACACCTCATACACACACTGCTCTGCTACATCCACACAAACCCCTCCTGACCTCACACAAAAGCTTACCCTCCTCCAGCATGATGACAACCAGCACTGCACTACTGTCCTGCACTACACGGAAGCCCTTGATCATGTGACTCCGACTCCTCCCCTCCTGTGACCTCATCCTAGGTCCTGTGCGCACAGAGCAGCTGCAGCCATAGTTGTGGTGTGCGGCTCTCTGCGGTGGAGGGGCTCTGCTGCCGTGACAAGTGCAGTCCCACCCGTGATCGCGCATGCACTGAGAGAGTGCACGCGCACCAGGTTCTGTAAAGAAGGTTTATAAAGGGCCGGCGGCCCATTTTGTAGCTCAGAGTTCTTAGGGGCCCCTAAGCACTGCGGGCCCCGTCGCAATTGCGACCCCTGCGACCGCGGTAGTTACGCCCCTGCTTGGGACCACTATCTGCCAGACTAACTCATGAGTGCGTGGGTCAATCTTTCTCTGGCACAGCTTACCATCGTAGATAAATAATTTGCCTTTCTCCTTCCACAGTTGTTGCGTATCATGTGGATCATCTGGACCAGGGTGTGAATCTGCTTGTGTTTGTTAGGGGTCGAGTTCCCGTCTCTGCACAGGGGAAATCTCGGGCCATCTCCGCTGCGGTCTCCCATTCTTCTCCTGCCGCTGTGGAGTCTGCTCAGCGGAGACGTCGGTCCCAGCGTCTCGCTCAGTCTGACTGTGTACAGAGAGTTGCTGCTGCTTTTCCTGCATCTGCCATTGAAGTCAGTGCTGGGCAGCGGCGAGCAGACGCTTCTGGGACTAAGTCCTGCTTTTCTTGTTCTGAGCATGCCCAGAGTAAGATCTCTCAGTGGAGATCGAGGGTCACATGATCAGACACTGCAGCTAAGGTCCTGTAGGTGCTCACGCTCTGTGGCTGCCTCTCATTGGTCCTTCCAGGAAGGTCCTGTACGTGCTGCAACTATTTAAGGCTCGCATGGCCGCACGGCCGCACGGCCATGCGCTAGTATTGCTCTTTATTTATGTACTTTGCGCTAGTGTGGTCTTGTATGAGTGTCTTCAGGGACCCGGCTGAAATAAGCCCCTAGAATACTGGCACCTCTGGCGAGGAGTTTGTATGCTTGGGTATTCAGGGATCTGGCCAAAATAAGCCCTTAGAATGCTGGCACCTCCGGCGAGGAGTTTCGTGTGCATGCATGACCACTGACTGCTCTTGTTTAGGCTGTTAGCCTGTGCCTCTGTGGAGTCTAACAGGGCGCAGTGCTTTGAGTTCACGGCTGCTCTGTGAAGTAACAGAGTTAGCTAACCTGAGCAATAAGAAAAAAAAACAAAAAAAAAAACGTGGCGCTGCACAGCCTCTGCAACGAGCACTGCTAGTATGCAGTCAATTGTGGGTGCCTGAAACTCAGTAACTGGAGGTGCTCGCATAAGGAAAAAAAGATGAATTCCAATGTATATGCAAAGAGAAAAAAATTGCGGCAGCACTCACCAGGTGGCGTACAGGTCCTGTAGAAGCGCTGGTATAGCGCGAAACAGCTGTTGTCCTTCCCTGCTCACTTCCACCATGTTCGCACTCCCCCGAGCCGTGCATTTACTCTAATGGAATTCGTATCTTCAATAAAGGAATGAACCACGCCACCTGGTGAGTGCTGCCGCAATTTTTTTCTCTTTGCATATACATTAGAGTTAGCTAACACCGCCATTTAGTTCCGCTATTTGCTAGCAGCAGGTTCTCCTGCAAGGTGGACCCCGGGCTGCGAACGCATCTGTCATAATAAAATCTATATATTCATTAGGTGCGTTCCGCTAGCCCTAACATAATACTAGTGCCAGGGTCTGGCTAGTAAATGGCGGACATACAGCAATCTTTGCGGTATATCCAGCAGCTGGAGGGTAGGTTGGCGGCTCTTGAGAGCTCAACCTCAGCTGTGGATATTTCCGCAGTTGCTGTACAGGCTGCTAGCGTGGCTGCAGCAACCTTGTCCACTGCCACCCCTGTTCTGACATTTTCACGCCTCCCGCTGCCAGAAAAATTTTCTGGAGAAAGCAGATCTTGTAGGGGATTCGTGAGTCAGTGCTCTATTCACCTCGAGCTACTGGCTGCACGTTTTCCCACAGAGCGGGCTAAGGTGGGATTTATTGTGCCCCTCTTGTCAGACAGGGCGTTGGAATGGGCTACGCCGCTGTGGGAGCATGACGATCGTGTGGTGCAGAGTGCTCCGTTGTTTCTGAGCACTCTGAAACAGGTCTTCCTAGGACCTCAAGTCACCCATGATATGGCGCTCCAACTGCTGGCATTAACTCAGGGTGAGTCCTTGGTCAGCCAATTTGCCATCCGTTTCTGAACTTTAGCTTCAGAGCTGGAGTGGTCGGATAAAGCCCTTATCCCCATATTTTGGAGGGGGCTGGCTGATCATGTTAAGGACGCTCTGGCCACTAGGGAGATTCCAGCCACACTGGAGGAGTTAATAACTGTCTCTACCTGTATTGACCTCCGTTTTCACGAGCGGAGGTTAGAGCGAGTCCAGTGTAGACAGAGGTTTCCGCTGGCTCCCACCTTCACCAAACCTCTGGAATCTCCGGTCCAGGTTCCTGAGTCACATGAGTCCAGGGAGGTGTCTCGAGCGGGTTCTAAGTCCCGGACCGCTTGGACACCCAAGGTCTGTCATGTTTGCCAGCAGTCTGGACATCTTGCCACCAGATGTTCCCAGCGGTCGAGGAGACGTCAGCCTCTAGTGGTAGTCAGTGGAGGTACACTAGATACGGCGACGTTTGCCTCAAAATTGTCCTTTAAGGGGACAATTATTATTGGCTCATCTTCCCACTCAGTAGAGCTCTGCGTGGATTCTGGGGCGGAGGGCAATTTTATGTCTTCCGCCTTCGCCCAATGTCACGCAATATCCCTGGTTATGCTAGCGCAACCAGTTACGGTACGAGTGGTGAATGGGTCGACACTGCCCTCACAGATAACTCACCAGACCATTCCTTTTACTCTGTCCATGTCGCCATCCCATCAGGAGACAATATCTCTGCTCGTCATACCTGAGGGAATTGATGAGGTCCTGTTGGGGATACCTTGGTTACGGTACCACTCTCCTCATATCGAGTGGTCCTCAGGCAGAATTTTGGGATGGGGTGAGTCTTGTGAGGGTAGGTGTCAAAGGGAGTGCGTTCAGGTTTCTACTACAGAGGTACCCGCAGATCTATCCTCTCTCCCCAAGCAATACTGGTCTCATGCGGACGTGTTCTCCAAAAAGTCGGCGGAGACCCTTCTGCCTCACCGCTCCTATGACTGTCCTATTGACCTCTTGCCTGGTGCTGAGCCTCCCCGGGGTCGAGTTTATCCGTTATCTCTCCCGGAGATGGAGGCAATGTCTCAGTACATCCAAGAGAATTTGGCAAGAGGGTTCATCAGGAAGTCAGTGTCGCCTGCTGGGGCTGGGTTCTTCTTTGTTCAGAAGAAGAATGGGGAAGTGCATCCATGTATAGATTACAGGGGTCTTAACGCCATTACCATTAAGAACAAGTACCCATTACCCCTGATATCTGAGCTTTTTGATAGGCTACGGGGAGCAAGGGTATTTACAAAATTAGATCTGCGGGGTGCTTACAACCTGATTCGCATCCGTGAGGGGGACGAATGGAAGACGGCTTTTAACACCAGGGATGGGCACTATGAATATCTGGTGATGCCCTTCGGGCTCTGTAATGCCCCAGCCATTTTTTAAGACTTTGTGAACGACATCATCCGGGATATGCTCACCACCTCGGTCGTAGTCTATCTGGATGATATTCTCATCTACTCTCCAGATATTGACTCCCATCGGAGAGATGTTCGCAAAGTCTTTGACCTCTTACGGGCAAAATCCCTCTACGCCAAGTTGGAGAAGTGTGTGTTTGAGCAGGAGTCCTTGCCATTTCTTGGTTATATTATCTCTGCCCAGGATTTGGCTATGGATCCTGCCAAGCTACAGGCTGTGATGGACTGGCAGGTACCCCATTCTCTTAAAGCGGTGCAGCGCTTTATGGGGTTCATTAACTACTATCGACAGTTCATTCCACACTTCTCAACTTTGGTAGCTCCCTTGGTTGCCCTTACCAAGAAGGGAGCAAATCCCAAATTGTGGTCTGAGGAGGTCTCCAAGGCCTTTAATTCCATAAAGTCACACTTCACTAGCGCTCCCATCCTACATCGCCCCGATGTAGACAAACCATTTATCATGGAGGTGGATGCCTCATCTGTTCGTGCTGGAGCAGTCCTCTTCCAAAAAGATGCTCAGGGTCGGAAGCATCCTTGATTCTTCTTTTCTAAGACCTTCTCACCAGCAGAGAGGAATTATTCCATCGGGGACAGGGAGTTGCTGGCCATGAAGTTGGCTTTCTCGGAGTGGAGACATCTCTTGGAGGGAGCTCGTTTTCCTTTCCAAGTCTTCACAGACCATAAAAATTTGGTGTACCTGCAGACAGCCCAGCGGTTAAATTCTCGCCAGGCTAGATGGTCCTTGTTCTTCTCCCGGTTCCATTTCACCCTCCATTTTCTTTCGGGGGAGAAGAAAATTCTTGCCTACGCTCTCTCTCGCTCCGTTGTGTCATCTGTGGAGGAGGAAGAGGAGCCTCGGCTTATTGTCCCCACTGAGAGTCTGAGAACCGTAGCTCCGGTTTCGCTAGAGTCTGTGCCTCCGGGCAAGACTTTTGTACCCATTAGTTTGCGACCGGAGGTTCTCTCATGGGCTCATTCGTCCTGGGTGGGTGGACATTTTGGGACAAAAAGGACATCTGAGCTGTTGGCGAGGACGTACTGTTGGCCACATATGGTCCGTGATGTCAGGGATTATATTCTGGCGTGTGTCTCCTGCGCCAAAAATAAGTCTCCTCGACAATGGCCAGCTGGGTTACTCTATCCATTGCCGGTGGCAGACAGGCCCGGGGAGATGGTCGGGATAGACTTTGTGGTGGGTTTGCCCAAGTCTCGGGGCTGTACCATCATTTGGGTTATCACTGATCATTTTTCCAAAATGGTGCATTTGGTGCCGCTTCCATGGTTACCTTCGGCACGGGCCTTGGCAGTGTTGTTCATAAAGCACATCTTCCGCCTACACGGTATGCCAGACAAAATTGTCAGTGACCGGGGTCCCCAGTTTGCGTCTCAGTTCTGGAGAGAGCTTTGTCGTCTTCTCAGCATTAAGATAAATCTCTCTTCTGCATATCATCCCGAGACGAATGGATTGGTAGAGAGGGCCAATCAGACCTTGGTCACATATCTGCGACATTTTGTCTCAGCCAGGCAGGATGACTGGGCATCCTTGCTACCGTGGGCAGAGTTTGCGCTGAACAATGTGGTAGCCGACTCCACTGGACAAACCCCATTCCTCCTCAACTATGGTCAGCATCCGCGGGTACCTGTGCCTATGCCCGTGTTTTCTGCCGACTCCAGGGTGGCAGACTGGGCTGTGGAAGCACGGGATATTTGGGACCGCACTCAGGATGCCATTCAGGCCTCCATGGAGAGAATGAGGTCCTCCGCTGATGCACATCGGCGCCCCCGCTCCGACCTTTGCTCCTGGCGACTTAGTGTGGCTCTCCGCCCGTAACATCAGGCTGCGTGTTGAGTCCACTAAGTCTGCACCTCGCTACTTGGGTCCTTTCAAGGTCCTCGAACAGGTTAACCCTGTGGTCTATCGTTTAGCCCTTCCGCCACGCCTGGGTATCACCGACACCTTTCATGTGTCCCTCTTGAAACCTGTATACATGTCCCAGTTTTCCGAGTCGTCTGCCGGGACATCGGGTTCGTCTACGGACGATTACGAGGTGAACGCTACTTTGGGGTGCAAGGTGGTTCGTGGCAAAAAATTTTGTTTGATGGACTGGAAGGGTTACGGTCCTGAGGATAGGTCCTGGGAGCCTGCTGTGCGCATTCGGGCTCCGCAGCTCATTGCTGCCTTCGAGCGTAGCGAGGTCCAAGGAGGGGGGGGGCATGTTAGGGGTCGAGTTCCCATCTCTGCACAGGGGGAATCTCGGGCCATCTCTGCTGCAGTCTCCCATTCTTCTCCTGCCGCAGTGGAGTCTGCTCAGCGGAGACGTCGGTCCCAGCGTCTCGCTCAGTCTGACTCTGTACAGAGAGTTGCTGCTGCTTTTCCTGCTTCTGCCATTGAAGTCAGTGCTGGGCAGCGGCGAGCAGACGCTTCTGGGACTAAGTCCTGCTTTTCTCGTTCTGAGCATGCCCAGCGTAAGATCTCTCAGTGGAGATCGAGGGTCACATGATCAGACACTGCAGCTAAGGTCCTGTAGGTGCTCACGCTCTGTGGCTGCCTCTCATTGGTCCTTCCAGGAAGGTCCTGTACGTGCTGCAACCATTTAAGGCTCGCATGGCCGCACGGCCATGCGCTAGTATTGCTCTTTATTTATGTACTTTGCGCCAGTGTGGTCTTGTATGAGTGTGTTCAGGGACCCGGCTGAAATAAGCCCCTAGAATGCTGGCACCTCCGGCGAGGAGTTTGTATGCTTGGGTATTCAGGGATCTGGCCGAAATAAGCCCTTAGAATGCTGACACCTCCGGCGAGGAGTTTCGTGTGCATGCATGACCACTGACTGCTCTTGTTTAGGCAGTTAGCCTGTGCCTCTGTGGAGTCTAACAGGGCGCAGTGCTTTGAGTTCACGGCTGCTCTGTGAATTAACAGAGTTAGCTAACACCGCCATTTAGTTCCGCTATTTGCTAGCAGCAGGTTCTCCTGCCCGGTGGACCCCGGGCTGTGAACGCATCTGTCATAATAAAATCTATATATTCATTAGGTGTGTTCCGCTAGCCCTAACAGCGTCAGCAGCTCTTTCACAAGATGGACCGCGGGGTCACTGTCCTAGGTCTCTGCCCATCCATGGTGGGGCAATGGGTTCAGTGTGGCTTCTTGCTTGTTACTGCATCTGTTCTTCACATAATGAGAGTACTGAGTTGCTCCAGGGCGATGGAAAGCGGGTAACTCAACCTCTTCCAGTACCTCTGGATCCTCTTCCACCTCTTGTAAGTTGGGCATCCTGGATAATGCGTCGGTGTTGGCATTCTTGTGCCCTGCACAGTATTTGATGGTGAATTCATAGTTGGACAACCGAGCCATCCATCGCTGCTCCAAGGCACCTAGTTTTGTGGTCTCCAGGTGAGTCAGCCGATTGTTGCCCGTGTAAACTGTGAATCTTGCTGAGGCCAGGTAGTGCTTGAACCTCTCTGTTACCGCCCAGACGATAGCAAGGAACTCCAGCTTAAAGGAACTATAATTTTTGGGGTTCTTTCTGTAGCGCGAAGCTTCCTGCTGGCTTAAGCAATTACCCTTTCCTTGCTTTTCTGTACGTTGGACAGTACTGCTCCCAATCCCACGTTGCTGGCATCCATGTACAGCACAAATGGTTGGTCATATTCTAGGTAGGCCAGTACCTCATCTCCCATGAGAGCCAACTTCAACTGAGTGAAGGATTCTTCCAGCCTGTCGTTCCAGTCAAACGGGTATTCTTACCCTTGGTTTTCTTAGATTGGCCCACAAACAGGTCTTGCAGTGGTGCGGCTATCTTGGTGAAGTCTTTAATAAATCTTCTGTAATAGCCTACCAACCAGAGGAACTGTCGGACTTCATGGATGTTACTGGGTTTCGGCCAGTTCTTGATCACAGTGACCTTGTCAGGGTCTGGTGCCACTCCTTCAGAGCTTACCACATGGCCCAGGTACTGCACTTTAGATTTCAACAGGTGACATTTAGATGGTTTTACCTTCAAGCCAAAGTTGGGCAGGGCTTCAAACACTTCGGCCAGGTGCTTCAGGTGGTCCTCATAAGTCTTGGAGAAGACTATGACATCGTCCAGGTACAACAAGACGGTTTCGATGTTCTTGTGCCCAGGACAGCACTCCATCATTCTCTGAAATGTTGCACAGTCCAAACAGCATGTAATTATATTCAGCGAGACCCATTGGTGTTGTGAAGGCCGTCTTCTCCTTATCCGCCTCTGCTACGGGAATCTGTCAGTACCCACTGGTGAGATCCAAGGTGGAAAAGTAGTTAACAGATTTTAAGGCAGCTAATGACTCTTCAATTCTAGGCAACGGGTATGCATCCTTGTGTGTAATGCGGTTTATCTGCCTATAATCTACACACATTCTCATGGTGCCGTCCTTTTTCCTGACAAGGACTATTGTAATGGAGCTGCCCAGGGGCTACAACTAAAGGTACCTTCACACTAAACAACTTTCCAACGAGAACGACAACGATCCGTGACGTTGCAGCGTCCTGGATAGCGATCTCGTTGAGTTTGACACGCAGCAGCGATCTGGATCCCACTGTTATATCGCTGGTCGGAGCTAGAAGTCCAGAACTTTATTTGGTCGCTAGATCGGCATGTATCGTCATGTTTGACAGCAAAAGCAACGATGTCAGCAATGTTTTTACATGGAGCGTGAACGATAAGTGAGTCGCTGTTACGTCACTGGATCGCTCCTGCATCGTTCTGGAGCTGCTGTGTTTGACGTCTCTACAGCGACCTAACAGCGACGCTCCAGCGATCTAGTTTAGGTCGGATCGTTGTCTATATCGCTGGAGCGTCGCTTAGTGTAACGGTACCTTTACTCGGATTACCCCAGCCTCCTTCATCTCTCCCAACATACTTTTGGCACACTGGTAATGAGCTGGAGGTACAGGCCGGTACGTCTCCTTAATGGGTGGATGACTTCCCGTGGGGATATGATGTTGTACCCCTTTTACCTGCCCAAAATCTAGTGGGTGTTTACTGAATACCCGTTCATACACATGGACCACCCGATAAGTTTCTGGTGTGAAGGTGTAGAATCAGTGCCCACATGTAATTTCTGACACCAATCTTCCATTTGTCCTGCAGAGCCACTGTCCTCCGCCTGGTTGGACGGGACCAAGGGTTCTGTTGCCTGTATCACATTATTATCAACAGTAAACAGTTTGGCAAGTGTGGCATATCTGGTTAGGTGTTCTTTGTCTCCACAGTTAAGGACACGTACTGGTACCCTCCCCTTGCGAACTTTAACCACCACTCTGGCTGTCAGGATTGTGGATCTACTATCTGAATACACAGGTTCTACCAGGGCCTGGTAGTCTTTGGTAGTCTTTACCTCTGATACCTATTACTGCCCGACACCATATTAACATTTCACTCCTGGGTGTATTGCAATGGGGATTGGATCACTCACTGTGACTCTGCCAGTTTCTCCACCAGATAGTTCTACCTGCTGTCTCTGATTTCCTTTTGCAGGACTCTCTGCTCACTGTAACCAGCGGTTTCAGCCACCTGTTGTAATAAGACAATAACCTCCGCAAGACAATTTTCAATTTTCAATAACATTAGTACCAATGGTCATCATGGGGTTACATTCAATATCAACAATCACCATTCCTTGGGCCTTTAATCCCACCCGCCCCACTTTAATGATGACCTCCTTGTATCCCACCTGCGGCAAAGGCTGACCACTACTGGCTACTATTGATAAATCACAATCTGGGCCACGGGTACTGTCTGTGTCAGCCCAATAACGCTTATATAGAATGTAAGGCATAGTTGTAACCTGAGAACCGGTGTCCAACAAAGCGTTCATCGGGATGCCGTCGATCACAATGGGGAGAACTGGTCGTCCTCTGACGTACTTGGCTCGCCAGTTGTGTGGGCTGGGTCGTCCTATTCCTGGGGGTTGGCCCTCTGCCCCAGGGGTCGCTCATTTAAATACAGTACCTTGCAATGTGTCCTGTCTGGTTGCAGCGGCGGCAGATGGGTCGTCCATCCTGGTGATAGCGGTCGTCGTTTCTCCCTCTGGTCGGCGAGATCCTCTTCTGTCGTCGTCAGGGGATGTCCTCCGGTCTGGAAGCCAGCTTGATCTTCTTCTTAGGGTACCGTCACACAATGCCATTTTTATCGCTACGACGGCACGATCCGTGACGTCGCAGCGTCGTATGATTATCGCTCCAGCGTCGTAGACTGCGGTCACACTTTGCAATCACGGCGCTGGAGCGATGCCGAAGTCCCCGGGTAACCAGGGTAAACATCGGGTTACTAAGCGCAGGGCCGCGCTTAGTAACCCGATGTTTACCCTGGTTACCAGCGTAAACGTAAAAAAAACAAACAGTACATACTTACATTCCGGTGTCTGTCCCCCGGCGTTCTGCTTCTCTCCACTGTGTAAGCACCATAGCCGGAAAGCACAGCGGTGACGTCACCGCGTCACCGCTGTGCTCGCTTTCCGGCCGGCAGGCGCTCACAGTGCAGAGAAGCTGAGACGCCGGAGGACAGACACCGGAATGTGAGTATGTACTGTTTGTTTTTTTTACGTTTACGCTGGTAACCAGGGTAAACATCGGGTTACTAAGTGCGGCCCTGCGCTTAGTTACCCGATGTTTACCCTGGTTACAAGCGAACACATCGCTGGATCGGTGTCACACACAACGATCCAACGATGTCAGCGGGTGATCAAGCGACGAAAGAAAGTTCCAAACGATCTGCTACGACGTACGATTCTCAGCAGGGTCCCTGATCGCTGCTGCGTGTCAGACACTGCGATATCGTAACGATATCGCTAGAACGTCACGAATCGTACCGTCGTAGCGATGAAAATGGCACTGTGTGACGGTACCCTTAGGGGATTCCTGTAGAGACTGTATGGTCCGGGCTAATGCAGCAACACTTTTGGTCAGCTCTTGCAAATTAAGGGCATAGTCCCGTGTGCTGTCTTGTGCTCTCTGCCTACACCTGAAGAACTTCATTTTTATTTCTGCAGCGTTGCGGGTGTCAAATGTGACTTTGAGTTTAGCAAAGATCTTCTGCACAGTCCTTTTTTCAACATCTGGCCAGGATTTTACCTCTTTTAGGGCCGCACCAATCAGTTGGCCAGTTAATTTTCTGATGTTCTGTCAGGGGATAAACTTCAAACAGACTGTAGAGCCTTTCCTTAAAGTCATTTAATGTATGGGACTCTGGAATACTGTGGAAGCCAAGCCGCTCCAGGTATATACAGCATGGACAGGGGCAAGATGGGCGTTGTAGCTGCGTTGGGGTATGGCCAGCTTATTGGAGTTGCGGGCATTGCAGGTCCTGGTAGCTGTATAGGGCCTGCGGCTGCGTCCACCGTGGGACCTGGGGGTACTATAGGGCCTGAGGCTGCGACCACGGCCAATCCTCCTCCCAGATCAGACATGGCTCATCCTCCTTGCTAACCTGGTAAAAGCCGGGGTCTCCTCTCCGGAGTCTGCAGCTGTTCCTCCAGTGCTCCGTCCAGCAGTTTGCGGCACCCTCACTTCTGGCTTCACCGTACGACTTCTTCACTTCTGGAGTTCCTCTGGCAGCGCGGCACCCATTTCTCCTGCTTTGCGCTCTTTTTGGCTGGCTCCGCCCACGAAGGTACATCTCCTCCCCCTCGCACTCCGCGCGGCACGGCAATGGCAGTTTTCAAACAAACTGTCACAGTCTCTGGCACACAGTACCTGGCGATGCCAGGGCAGGAAATCCTGTTCGTGACGCCAAAGTTGAGTCGCCCACCAGGGCAGGGTACTCAGTGCCGGGTCCGGTCGGCTATTAAAGTGGATGTCACGGTGACTGCGACCCGGTCCATGGCCCTGGGACTCACTGTAAAAGGGGAACGGTCTTTTAAGGAAAAAAATGTTTATAAGTCTGTCGTGACGCCACCTGTGGTGTTCGGTCAATAGTGGGACCGATGCTGCGTTAAAGGGGTCCTCTGGGGGATGTTATTGCAGCACTGATAGTATACTTCCCACAGGTGAAGCGGGGTCCCCAGGGGTCCTAAGGTGTATGGTGGTGATGACAGTTGCAGGTAAATGAGTAAAGGACACAAGTTGTAAGTCTTTACCTGGTTTACTGCAGTTGGCAGGCCACAGTCCAGGGCACCGGCAACAGGTAATTAGGAGTCCAGGCAGCCTGGAAACAAGCGGAATCCCCTTGGCAGGTCAGGTTAGGAGACTTCCACTCTGCGCTTGCTAAAGTCCCTTGCTGCCTGAAGTGTTCCAAGCAAGTTCCTAATTCTTCCTCCTGTCCTGGGACAGGTACCTGTATGGCAGACAGCTTGAGCCGTACTTTCTGGGGTCTCTACACGGTGACTCCAGGCTCCAGGATGCTGCTGTGCCATAGGTGTAATTTGGACAATGTCTGTATGATCTTATGCCCTCCAGATCTGCTGAGTGTCCTGTAGTTCCACTCTAGCCTCGGGCTCCCGGTACCCAGTCTCTGTGCTCTGACTCCTGAATCTCTCCTCTGCTCCTCTCCTGTCTGTCCTCGTTCACAGGCTGTCTATACAAACCACTAGCTCCTCCTCCAAACCAGGATCTTTATCCAGGGAAGCTGCCCTAAATCAGGGTTTTGAACTCCTCCTCCTGGCCTGGATTTGGAAGATGTTGTGTGTGTGATAACCTGCCAAAGGGAATCTCAGTTGTCTCCAGGCATAGCACTACCCTCCCCGAGAGGAAGGCAGCACTGTTGTGAATTTGCGTTTTGCTTCCTCTAGTGGTCATTAGTGATTTTACTCTGGAGCTTCTGTCTTCTCCTATATGCTCACCTGGGCCGTTAGTTCAGGGGCGTTGCTATATAAGCTCTCTGGACCTTCAGTTCAATGCCTGGCATCGTTGAAATCAGAGCTAATCTGTTGTGCTCTTGTGTACTGATCCTGGTTCCTGCTTGTTAAAGCTAAGTCTCTTCCTTGCTTTTTGCTTTTGTTTTGTTTTGTATTTTTGTCCGCTTGTTCTAATCTGTATCCTGACCTTTGCTGGAAGCTCTAGGGGGCTGGTGTTCTCCCCCCGGACCGTTAGACGGTTCGGGGGTTCTTGAATCTCCAGCGTGGATTTTTATAGGGTTTTTGTTGACCAAATAAGTTATCTTGCTTTATTCTGCTATTAGTAAGCTGGCCTCTCTTTGCTGAACCTGGTTCATTTCTGTGTTTGTCATTTCCTCAACCAACACCGGAGCAGGAGGCTCAGCAGAAGGAACTACAGGCACAACGTACCGCCGCAACAAGGACCTATGAAACACGTTGTGGATAGCAAACGACACAGGAAGATCCAGACGAAAGGATACAGGATTAAGGATTTCCAATATCTTGTAAGGACCAATAAAACGAGGTTTAAATTTGGGAGAGGAAACCTTCATAGGAACAAAGCGGGAAGAAAAACAATGACCAGCGGGCCTGTCTAGGATTCAGGCGTTACTGTTATGACCCCAGTGGACAGGGTCTCAGAGGTACGTGTAAGTCTGCGAGATACAAAAATCCAGCTCATAGGGTAGTGGTAACTGGGTTGACCAAATATCTACTCCTAACGCCAACACTAGAAGTAGCCGGGGATCATGCCTACGGTGATCGCTAGATGACTCGCGCCAGCCGGAGAATCTAACTACCCCTAGGAGAAGAAAACAAAGACCATCCTGACCTGCTCCACATGCGAGTCCCAATTATCAGAAAAAAACAGAATATCATCCAGATAAATGATCAAAAATTTATCCAGATAGTTCCGAAAAATGTCATGCATAAAGGACTGAAAAACTGAAGGGGCATTAGAGAGCCCAAAAGGCATCACCAAGTACTCAAAATGACCTTCGGGCGTATTTTCATCTGCTTTCCATCCTCAGACTAATGGACAGACAGAAGCTCCAGAGTAAAATCACTAATGACCACTAGAGGGAGCAAAACGCAAATTCACAACACAGCACTACTGTGGTACCCGAACTCCTGGGGTGCCACAACTGCCAAAGCACATTCACACATGTAACGTACATGCCGGTGAGACAAATATTTGAGTCTGACAGGTCCCTGTTTAGACTAAGAAAAGCCATCCTCTGACCCTCGTCTGTCTCTGCTTGACAGCGGAATTTGGCACCCTAAGATAATGTAATGAACCCCCACTCAACGATGGCTTACCCTGAATGTACTTAGCAGCTTCTAGGATCACTAGAGTGGCAGATCTATAAGGAGTAAAGGAATCACACACAAAATAACTGCGACCTGAACGGTGATAGGACAGACAAACAGAATAAATGAAAAACACCTGTTACCCAAAAACGACAAAAAAAGATAACAGACCTAAAACACCTACAAAAAAGGTGCATATGTTGTGGCTCAGCAGAAGGAGATGCTGACCACAGAACACAGAATCAAGGGTTTGAATCCAGAAGCATGACAATCAGTAAATTAATACATCACCAGAACCACCATAAGTACATGAATACATGACTAGAATCGAAAGTACTGTATATACTCGAGTATAAGCCGAGATTTTCAGCCCATTTTTTAGGCTGAAAGTGCCCCTCTCGGCTTATACTCGAGTCATTGTCCCGGAGGGGTCGGCGGGGGAGGGGGAGCGATGGCTGTGACATACTCACCTGCTCCTGGTACGGTTCCTGCATCTCCTATGGTCTCCTACAGTAATAAATATGGACGTAACTCCACTCCCGTAGGGGTGGAGCCGCATATTCATTACTGTAATGAGCGGTAACGGTGACCACTCAACGCTGGAGGAAGCTGGACGTGCAGGGATCGCGCCGGGAGCAGGTGAGCATAATGGGGAGGGGGAGCACTGCGCGATATTCACCTGTCCTCGTTCCGGTGCCGATCCGTCTTCCGCGTCCTCTGCTGTGACGCTCAGGTCAGAGGACGCGATGACTTGGTTAGTCCGCCCCCTCTGCCTGAACGTTAGTGCAGAGGATGCGGAAGACACAGCGGCGCCGGAACGAGGATAGGTGAATATTGCAAGTGCCGGTGGCCTGAGCGACAAGAGGTGAGTATGTCATTTTTTTTTTTTTTTTAATTGCAGCAACAGCATATGGGGCAAATATCTCTATGGAGCATGGGCAGCATGGTGGCTCAGTGGATAGCACTGCAGCCTTTCAGCGCTGGGGTCCTGGGTTCTAATCCCACCTTGGACAACATCTGCAAGGAGTTTGTATGTTCTCCCCGTGTTTGCATGGGTTTCCTCCGGGTACTCTGATTTCCTCCCACATTCCAAAGACATACTGATAAGGGAATTTAGATTGTGAGCCCCATCGGGGACAGCGATGACAATGTGTTGCAAACTGTAAAGCGCTGCGGAATATGTTAGCGCTATATAAAAATAAAGATTATTATTATTATCTTATGGGGCCATAATCAACGTTTGTGCCCCATTATATGGGGCAAATATCTCTATGGAGCATCTTATGGGGCCATAATCAACGTTTGTGCAGTATTATATGGGGCAAATATCTTTATGGAGAATCTCATGGGGCCATAATCATTGTTTGTGCAGTATTATATGGGGCAAATATCTTTATGGAGCATCTTATGGGGCATAATCAACGTTTGTGCAGCACTATATGGGGCAAATACCTTTATGGAGCATCTTATGGGGTCATAATCAACATTTGTGCAGCATTATATGGGGCATATTTTAATATGGAGCATCTTATGGGACCCATCATGAACTGCGTGGAGCATTATATGGGGCTCCTGATTCATTATGGATATTCAAAAACACAACCTACTGATGTCTCAATTAATTTTACTTTTATTGGTATCTATTTTTATTTTTGACATTTACCGGTAGCTGCTGCATTTCCCACCCTAGGCTTATACTCGAGTCATTAAGTTTTCCCAGTTTTTTGTGGCAAAATTAGGGGTCTCGGCTTATACTTGGGTCGGCTTATACTCGAGTATATACGGTACCTAAATACAGGAACCAAGTTTAGTACAACGATCAATTATAATGTCAATTCAGCACCATAAACAATTGTATCACATGAACCTACACCCCCAATATGTCCATAACAATGGTAAGGAGATACTGAGAATTGTTATTAACAGTCATAATCAGACTGCGGACCATACAGGAACCACAGTACTGATGAGACGCAGTCAGTTTCACAAATAAAGATTTACATCCAGGTACCTTGAAGATGATATCATCTCTGGAGTTGTCTCTTTCTTTTCATCTCCATCTTGGCTAGATGCCATGATGAACTTTCACATCTATATTTAGTCTCTTCAGACCTCGCACTTCTCTGGTCAATTGCAGCACATCTACACACAGTGCCCCTAAAAATAATTAAAATAAATTTATTAGAATACCCTCTGAATAAAAATACTCACACAGGCCCTCATCATTTGCTGCCCCCCCACATAGCCACTCATTTTCTGTTTCCCCGCACAGCAACTCGTTTGCTGTTTCCCTGCACAGCCACTAATTTGCTGTCACCCCGCACAGCCCTTCATCATTTGCTGTTTCCTGCACAGGCACTTGTTTGCTGTTTCCTTGTGCAGCCACTTATTTGCTGTCCCCCTGCACAGCCCCTCATCATTTGCTGTTTCCCTGCAGAACCACTTATTTGCTGTCCCGCCGCACAGCCTCTCACTTCATGACCCCCTGCACAGTCCCTTATTTCATGGCCCTCTGCACAGTCCCTCATTTTATGACCTCCTGCACAGCCCCTCATTTCATGGCTCCCCCAAAATCCCCTCATTTTATGATCCAGGGTACAGCCCCTCATTATATGACCCCATCTACACAACCCCTCATTTTATATCCCCCTTCACAGCCTCTCATTTTATGGCTAAGTAATATAAGAATTAAAAATAAAAGCTTATACACATCTAATCCAGGCTCCCCTTCCACTGTCTACTCTTTTATGAAGTGCATCAGCAAGCACTTGATGGTGCAATCATGTCACACCATCGAGCCATCCATCGTTCCCTCCGTGTGCCTTCTCCAGTTTGACCAAGCCAAGGGTGCACCAAATATCCTCCCTTATATTATATAATAATTGTCTGTACCACATTTATGATTTCTATAGGAGCTAAGTCTCCTATATGAATTGTGACAGGGTTACTGGCACAGTATGTGAGGGAATATATGTGTCGCAAAGGTTCTTATCCTGCGTGATATGAAAGCCATAAGTTTTCCTCCAGCATGATAGGTGCTGAGAGTAAATCAGTCATTTCAAGGGACTTGCTTTCAAGGTGAGTAGGTCAGAGATGGGCGAGGCACCTACTCACTATATCTCCACCGAAAGGATGTGGTTGGAGGGAGTAAAATGTCCAACCAGTGTTTTTTGTCTGTCTGTGCTGTCTTGGAGGAAGGAAGCCTCCAGGCTGAAGCTGCAGAGAGAGCTGCCGTGCGTGTTTGTCCCAGAAGGCAGGAGCCATACTGGGAAGGACTTTGTATGGACTTTTTATTTTAATTTGCGCCAGAAGGGCTGTTTTTGTTACGATTTTGGGCTCTATGGTTTATGAAGCATTAAACTACCCAGAGACTCTAAACTAAACATGTTCCTGTGTCTACCTCAGGGTGCAGCTAAGTGAGCTGACTGCCACAGAATGTATAAATGATTTAATTTTGGTATTTGGGCTGCGGGTTTCAAAAATAGAGTCATAATGTCAGGGCCTTTGCTGTTTTGGCAAATCATGGTGTTCACAATGTACTCCAGCCAAAATTGAGCTCTAAAAGTCAAATAGCGCACCTTCCCTTCTAAGCTTCGCTGTGTTCCCAAACATATGTTTCCAACCGTATATGATGTATTGTTTTGTTCATGTGAATTTGTGTAACAAATTGTTGGGTCCATTTTCCCCTATTATCCCTTGTGAAAATGAAAAAATTAGTAATAAAGCAACATTTTAATTGAAAACATATACCGTATATACTCGAATATGAGCTGACCCGAGTATAAGCTGAGACCCCTATTTTTGCCGCAAAAAACTGGGAAAACTTAATGACTCGCGTATAAGCCTAGGGTGAGAAATGCAGCAGCTACTGGTAAATTTAAAAAATAAAAATACCGTATACAGTAGAGACCAAAAGTTTGGACACACCTTCTCATTTAAAGATTTTTCTGTATTTTCATGACTATGAAAATTGTACATTCACACTGAAGGCATCAAAACTATGAATTAACACATGTGGAATTATATACTTAACAAAAAAGTGTGAAACAACTGAAATTATGTCTTATATTCTAGGTTCTTCAAAATAGCCACCTTTTGCTTTGATGACTACTTTGCACACTCTTGGCATTCTCTTGATGAGCTTCAAGAGGTAGTCACCGGGAATGGTCTTCCAACAATCTTGAAGGAGTTCCCAGAGATGCTTAGCACTTGATGGCCCTTTTGCCTTCACTCTGCGGTCCAGCTCACCCCAAACCATCTCGATTGGGTTCAGGTCTGGTAACTGTGGAGGCCAGGTCATCTGGCGAAGCACCCCATCACTCTCCTTTTTGGTCAAATAGCCCTTACACAGCCTGGAGGTGTGTTTGGGGTCCTTGTCCTGTTGAAAAATAAACTAAACGCAAGCCGGATGGAACAGCATGCCACTGCAAGATGCTGTGGTAGCCATTCTGGTTCAGTATGCCTTCAATTTTGTCAACAGTGTCACCAGCAAAGCACCCCCACACATCACACCTCCTCCTCCATGCTTCACGGTGGTAACCAGGCATGTAGAGTCCATCCGTTCACCTTTTCTGTGTCGCACAAAGACACGGTGTTTGGAACCAAAGATCTCAAATTTGGACTCATCTGTTGTGAATTTGCTTTTTGCTCCCTCTAGTGGTTACTAGTTTTTTGACTCTGGTTTTTCTGTCATTCCTTTTATCCGCACCTGGGTCGTTACTTAGGGGTGTTGCTATATAAGCTCCCTGGACCTTCAGTTCAATGCCTGGCAACGTAGATATCAGAGCTAGTCTGCTGTGCTCTTGTCTACTGATCCTGGTTCCAGTTATATCAGCTAAGTCTGCCTTTTGCTTTTTGCTATTTGTTTTGGTTTTGTATTTTTGTCTAGCTTGTTCCAAATCTATATCCTGACCTTTGCTGGAAGCTCTAGGGGGGCTGGTGTTCTCCCCCCGGACCGTTGGACGGTTCGGGGGTTCTTGAATTTCCAGTGTGGATTTTAATAGGGTTTTTGTTGACCATATAAGTTACCTTTCTTTATTCTGCTATCAGTAAGCGGGCCTCTCTGTGCTAAACCTGGTTCATTTCTGTGTTTGTCATTTCCTCTTACCTCACCGTCATTATTTGTGGGGGGCTTCTATCCAGCTTTGGGGTCCCCTTCTCTGGAGGCAAGAAAGGTCTTTGTTTTCCTCTACTAGGGGTAGCTAGATTCTCCGGCTGGCGCGTGTCATCTAGAATCAACGTAGGAATGATCCCCGGCTACTTCTAGTGTTGGCGTTAGGAGTAGATATATGGTCAACCCAGTTACCACTGCCCTATGAGCTGGATTTTTGTATTCTGCAGATTTCCACGTTCCTCTGAGACCCTCGCCATTGGGGTCATAACAGTTTGCCAGGCCAGTATTAAATGTTTAATGCATTGCAGAAGAGGGATTATAAGAAAGAAGATTCTGAGTTTTTTTTTTTTTTTTTCTTTTTCCCCTTTACCTCAGAGTGGCTATGCTTGCTGCAGACATGAATGTCCAGACCTTGATTACAAGTGTGGACCAGCTGGCTACTCGTGTGCAGGGCATACAAGACTATGTTATCAGAAATCCTAGGTCAGAACCTAAAATACCGATTCCTGAACTGTTTTCCGGAGACAGGTTTAAGTTTAGGAATTTCGTGAATAATTGTAAATTGTTTTTGTCCCTGAGACCCTGTTCATCTGGAGATTCTGCTCAGCAAGTAAAAATTGTTATTTCGTTCTTACGGGGCGACCCTCAGGATTGGGCTTTTTCGCTGGCGCCAGGAGATCCGGCATTGGCTGATCTTGATGCGTTTTTTCTGGCGCTCGGTTTACTTTATGAGGAACCCAATCTTGAGATTCAGGCAGAAAAGGCCTTGCTGGCTATGTCTCAGGGGCAGGACGAGGCTGAAGTGTATTGCCAAAAATTTCGGAAATGGTCCGTGCTGACACATTGGAACGAGTGTGCACTGGCCGCTAATTTTAGAAATGGCCTTTCTGAAGCCATTAAGAATGTTATGGTGGGTTTTCCCATTCCCACAGGTCTGAATGATACTATGGCACTGGCTATTCAAATTGACCGGCGGTTGCGGGAGCGCAAAACCGCAAATTCCCTCATGGTGTTGTCTGAACAGACACCTAATTCGGTGCAATCAAAAAGGAGCAAGTGTATGCAAACAAATTGGGATCACCACAAAATAAGAATTTATACAAAATCCAGCTTTATTCAAGAAACTCCACACAAAGACATAAAAACATATTAAAACAACCCCCTAAAAGTATGACCTGGGGTAATGGGTCCATATAGATCATTGATAGAAATTGTAACATAGCAAATAGCCACTATACAGCCGATATATACATGGAACACAGAACCAAAAATATGCAACACACGGGCATTAAATGGTGCGATGTAATAACACAGATGAAGTAATACACCCTTTACTATTCTATGTCCCACAACAAAAAATCTACAGATAGAAAAACCTAAAATACACTTAGGGGCATAGTGAGCACCGTGTGGCTGTCTAGACCCTAGTATTCAGGTCCCATATTAACTCACCCTACCTAACACCTAGGCGGTAATAGGGCTCCTAGCAGCGTTGGTTCAGTGGATATCTGGCAGGCTGTAGCGTAGCTGTGACCCACGCGTATCGACGCCCGTAGCGTCTTCCTCAAGGTCGATATAACAAGTGCGGTACATTTCTTAACTTAAATAGCTACATGATTTCTTTTTACACCTACCAGGTGTGAGCAGCAGTACAGGCAGTATCACTTCATTCCTGGCGTCCCCCAAGACCTACTGCGCAGATGCTAAACGTTCCCTGTGATTGCACAGTGAACGTAGCTGGTGCATGTGCATTGCAAGATGGTGAGTCACCCATCTCCATGGGAACAAAGCCCCAGCTCCAAGCAACAGTGCTAATAGCTGTAAGAGTGGCAATGTGAATACAGCCACACAGAGCGGCATCGCACAATTACCCTGCACATTTAGGTTAGGGATACTGCATGCATGTATCGTTTATCACCAGAAAAAATGTGTGAATGTGCACAACCTAACACAATGTCCCGGTCGTGCAGGGGTATGATAGCCCCAGAACAGGAGAAAAATATCTTCGGCTGTCGGAGGCATAAAGCACAAGGTACAAAATATATGGTATCTTTAACCATGACTTTGACATACAGAAGTACACTCACATCAAAGTCTCCATCCCTATATTCAGTAGTCCAAGTGGTGGTGCCGGACACTGGAGCACCTGTGTACAACACCAGCATTAACTGCACACGGACCAAAGTGGCCACGAGTTCGATCCTACCCAGCAATAAACTATATACAAAAGGAGGGAGAGAACCAGGGATGGAGACTTTGATGTGAGTGTACTTCTGTATGTCAAAGTCATGGTTAAAGATACCATATATTTTGTACCTTGTGCTTTATGCCTCCGACAGCCGAAGATATTTTTCTCCTGTTCTGGGGCTATCATTCCCCTGCACGACCGGGACATTGTGTTAGGTTGTGCACATTCACACATTTTTTCTGGTGATAAACGATACATGCATGCAGTATCCCTAACCTAAATGTGCAGGGTAATTGTGCGATGCCGCTCTGTGTGGCTGTATTCACATTGCCACTCTTACAGCTATTAGAACTGTTGCTTGGAGCTGGGGCTTTGTTCCCATGGAGATGGGTGACTCACCATCTTGCAATGCACATGCACCAGCTACGTTCACTGTGCAATCACAGGGAACGTTTAGCATCTGCGCAGTAGGTCTTGGGGGACGCCAGGAATGAAGTGATACTGCCTGTACTGCTGCTCACACCTGGTAGGTGTAAAAAGAAATCATGTAGCTATTTAAGTTAAGAAATGTACCGCACTTGTTATATCGACCTTGAGGAAGACGCTACGGGCGTCGATACGCGTGGGTCACAGCTACGCTACAGCCTGCCAGATATCCACTGAACCAACGCTGCTAGGAGCCCTATTACCGCCTAGGTGTTAGATAGGGTGAGTTAATATGGGACCTGAATACTAGGGTCTAGACAGCCACACGGTGCTCACTATGCCCCTAAGTGTATTTTAGGTTTTTCTATCTGTAGATTTTTTGTTGTGGGACATAGAATAGTAAAGGGTGTATTACTTCATCTGTGTTATTACATCGCACCATTTAATGCCCGTGTGTTGCATATTTTTGGTTCTGTGTTCCATGTATATATCGGCTGTATAGTGGCTATTTGCTATGTTACAATTTCTATCAATGATCTATATGGACCCATTACCCCAGGTCATACTTTTAGGGGGTTGTTTTAATATGTTTTTATGTCTTTGTGTGGAGTTTCTTGAATAAAGCTGGATTTTGTATAAATTCTTATTTTGTGGTGATCCCAATTTGTTTGCATACACTTGCTCCTTTTTGATTTTACTATGTTTGGTATGCAAGTGGTGATCCCCTAGTATTTATTCTATATGCAGGTGGTGCCCACTCACTAAGTGCTTTTCTAATTCGGTGCAATGTGATAGAAAAACCGCAAATTCCCTCATGGTGTTGTCTGAACAGACACCTGATTTAATGCAATGTGATAGAATCCTGACTAGAAATGAGCGGAAAATTCATAGACGCCGGAATGGCTTGTGCTACTACTGTGGTGATTCTACACATGTTATCTCAGCATGCTCTAAACGTATAGCTAAGGTTGTTAGTCCTGTCACCGTTGGTAATTTGCAACCTAAATTTATTCTGTCTGTAACTTTGATTTGCTCACTGTCATCTTATCCTGTCATGGCGTTTGTAGATTCAGGTGCTGCCCTGAGTCTCATGGATCTCTCATTTGCTAAGCGCTGTGGTTTTACTCTTGAACCATTAGAAAATCCTATTCCTCTTAGGGGTATTGATGCTACACCATTGGCAGCAAATAAACCGCAGTATTGGACACAGGTTACCATGTGCATGACTCCTGAACACCGCGAGGTGATACGTTTCCTGGTTTTACATAAAATGCATGATTTGGTTGTTTTAGGGCTGCCATGGTTACAGACCCATAATCCAGTCCTGGACTGGAAGGCTATGTCAGTCTCAAGTTGGGGCTGTCGTGGTATTCATGGGGATTCCCTGCCTGTGTCTATTGCTTCTTCTACGCCTTCGGAAGTTCCGGAGTATTTGTCTGATTATCAGGATGTCTTCAGTGAGTCTGAGTCCAGTGCACTGCCTCCTCATAGGGACTGTGACTGTGCTATAGATTTGATCCCAGGCAGTAAATTTCCTAAGGGAAGACTGTTTAATCTGTCGGTACCTGAACATACCGCTATGCGTTCATATATCAAGGAGTCTCTGGAGAAAGGACATATTCGTCCGTCTTCTTCCCCTCTTGGTGTGGGATTCTTTTTTGTGGCAAAAAAGGACGGATCTTTGAGACCTTGTATTGATTATCGACTTTTAAATAAGATCACTGTCAAATTTCAGTATCCTTTACCGCTGTTGTCTGACTTGTTTGCCCGGATTAAGGGTGCCAAGTGGTTCACCAAGATAGACCTTCGTGGTGCGTACAACCTTGTGCGCATTAAGCAAGGTGATGAATGGAAAACCGCATTCAATACGCCCGAAGGTCATTTTGAGTACTTGGTGATGCCTTTTGGGCTCTCCAATGCGCCTTCAGTTTTTCAGTCCTTTATGCATGACATTTTCCGGAAGTATCTGGATAAATTTTTGATTGTTTATCTGGATGATATTTTGGTTTTTTCTGACAATTGGGATTCGCATGTGGAGCAGGTCAGGTTGGTCTTTAAAATTTTGCGTGAAAATTCTTTGTTTGTCAAGGGCTCAAAGTGTCTCTTTGGTGTGCAGAAGGTTCCCTTTTTGGGGTTCATTTTTTCCCCTTCTGCTGTGGAGATGGACCCAGTCAAGGTCCGAGCTATTCTTGATTGGACTCAGCCCTCGTCAGTTAAGAGTCTTCAGAAGTTCTTGGGCTTCGCTAACTTCTACCGTCGTTTTATCGCTAATTTTTCTAGCATTGTGAAACCTTTGACGGATATGACCAAGAAGGGCTCCGATGTAGCTAACTGGGCTCCTGCTGCCGTGGAGGCTTTCCAGGAGTTGAAACGCCGGTTTACTTCGGCGCCTGTTTTGTGCCAGCCTGACGTCTCACTTCCCTTTCAGGTTGAGGTGGATGCTTCGGAGATTGGGGCAGGGGCCGTTTTGTCGCAGAGAGGCCCTGGTTGCTCTGTTATGAAACCTTGTGCCTTTTTCTCTAGGAAGTTTTCGCCTGCCGAGCGAAATTATGATGTGGGCAATCGGGAGTTGTTGGCCATGAAATGGGCATTTGAGGAGTGGCGTCATTGGCTCGAGGGTGCTAAGCATCGTGTGGTGGTCTTGACTGATCACAAAAATCTGATGTATCTCGAGTCTGCTAAACGCCTTAATCCGAGACAGGCCCGCTGGTCATTGTTTTTCTCCCGCTTTGATTTTGTTGTCTCGTATTTACCAGGTTCAAAGAATGTGAAGGCCGATGCTCTTTCTAGGAGCTTTGTGCCTGATGCTCCTGGAGTCGCTGATCCTGTTGGTATTCTTAAAGATGGAGTTATCTTGTCAGCTATTTCTCCTGATCTGCGACGTGTGTTGCAGAGATTTCAGGCTGATAGGCCTGAGTCTTGTCCACCTGACAGACTGTTTGTCCCGGATAAGTGGACCAGCAGAGTCATTTCCGAGGTTCATTCCTCGGTGTTGGCAGGTCACCCGGGAATTTTTGGCACCAGAGATCTGGTGGCCAGGTCCTTTTGGTGGCCTTCCTTGTCAAGGGATGTGCGGTCATTTGTGCAGTCCTGTGGGACTTGTGCTCGAGCTAAGCCTTGCTGTTCTCGTGCCAGCGGTTTGCTCTTGCCCTTGCCTGTCCCGAAGAGACCTTGGACACATATCTCCATGGATTTCATTTCTGATCTTCCGCTATCTCGGGGCATGTCTGTTATCTGGGTGATATGTGATCGCTTCTCCAAGATGGTCCATTTGGTTCCTTTGCCTAAGCTGCCTTCCTCTTCCGATCTGGTTCCTGTGTTTTTCCAGAACGTGGTTCGTTTGCACGGCATCCCTGAGAATATTGTGTCAGACAGAGGATCCCAGTTCGTTTCCAGGTTCTGGCGATCCTTTTGTAGTAGGATGGGCATTGATTTGTCGTTTTCGTCTGCTTTCCATCCTCAGACTAATGGACAGACGGAGCGAACCAATCAGACTTTGGAGGCTTATTTGAGGTGTTTTGTCTCTGCTGATCAGGACGATTGGGTGACATTCTTGCCGTTGGCTGAGTTTGCCCTTAATAATCGGGCTAGTTCCGCCACCTTGGTTTCGCCTTTTTTCTGCAACTCTGGTTTCCATCCTCGCTTTTCTTCGGGTCATGTGGAGCCTTCTGACTGTCCTGGGGTGGATTCTGTGGTGGATAGGTTGCAGCAGATCTGGAATCATGTGGTGGACAACTTGAAGTTGTCACAGGAGAAGGCTCAGCGCTTTGCCAACCGCCGCCGCGGTGTGGGTCCCCGACTACGCGTTGGGGATTTGGTATGGCTTTCTTCCCGCTTTGTTCCTATGAAGGTCTCCTCTCCCAAGTTTAAACCTCGTTTTATTGGGCCTTACAAGATATTGGAAATCCTTAATCCTGTATCTTTTCGTCTGGATCTTCCTGTGTCGTTTGCTATTCACAATGTATTTCATAGGTCCTTGTTGCGGCGGTACATTGTGCCTGTAGTTCCTTCTGCTGAGCCTCCTGCTCCGGTGTTGGTTGAGGGCGAGTTGGAGTACGTGGTGGAGAAGATCTTGGATTCTCGCCTCTCCAGGCGGAGGCTTCAGTACCTGGTCAAGTGGAAGGGCTATGGTCAGGAGGATAATTCCTGGGTGGTCGCCTCTGATGTTCATGCGGCCGATTTAGTTCGTGCCTTTCATGCCGCTCATCCTGATCGCCCTGGTGGTCGTGGTGAGGGTTCGGTGACCCCTCACTAAGGGGGGGGTACTGTTGTGAATTTGCTTTTTGCTCCCTCTAGTGGTTACTAGTTTTTTGACTCTGGTTTTTCTGTCATTCCTTTTATCCGCACCTGGGTCGTTACTTAGGGGTGTTGCTATATAAGCTCCCTGGACCTTCAGTTCAATGCCTGGCAACGTAGTTATCAGAGCTAGTCTGCTGTGCTCTTGTCTACTGATCCTGGTTCCAGTTATATCAGCTAAGTCTGCCTTTTGCTTTTTGCTATTTGTTTTGGTTTTGTATTTTTGTCCAGCTTGTTCCAAATCTATATCCTGACCTTTGCTGGAAGCTCTAGGGGGGCTGGTGTTCTCCCCCCGGACCGTTGGACGGTTCGGGGGTTCTTGAATTTCCAGTGTGGATTTTAATAGGGTTTTTGTTGACCATATAAGTTACCTTTCTTTATTCTGCTATCAGTAAGCGGGCCTCTCTGTGCTAAACCTGGTTCATTTCTGTGTTTGTCATTTCCTCTTACCTCACCGTCATTATTTGTGGGGGGCTTCTATCCAGCTTTGGGGTCCCCTTCTCTGGAGGCAAGAAAGGTCTTTGTTTTCCTCTACTAGGGGTAGCTAGATTCTCCGGCTGGCGCGTGTCATCTAGAATCAACGTAGGAATGATCCCCGGCTACTTCTAGTGTTGGCGTTAGGAGTAGATATATGGTCAACCCAGTTACCACTGCCCTATGAGCTGGATTTTTGTATTCTGCAGATTTCCACGTTCCTCTGAGACCCTCGCCATTGGGGTCATAACATCATCAGACCAAAACACAGATTTCCACTGGTCTAATGTCCATTCCTTGTGTTCTTTAGCCCAAACAAGTCTCTTCTGCTTGTTGCCTGTCCTTAGCAGTGGTTTCCTAGCAGCTATTTTACCATGAAGGCCTGTCTCCTCTTAACAGTTGTAGAGATGTGTCTGCTGCTAGAACTCTGTGTGGCATTTACCTGGTCTCTAATCTGAGCTGCTGTTAACCTGCAATTTCTGAGGATGGTGACTCGGATAAACTTATCCTCAGAAGCAGAGGTGACTCTTGGTCTTCCTTTCCTGGGGCGGTCCTCATGTGAGCCAGTTTCTTTGTAGCGCTTGATGGTTTTTGCCACTGCACTTGGGGACACTTTCAAAGTTTTCCCAATTTTTCGGACTTACTGACCTTCATTTCTTAAAGTAATGATGGCCACTCATTTTTCTTTACTTAGCTGTTTTTTTCTTGCCATAATACAAATTCTAACGTCTATACAGCAGGACTATCAGCTGTGTATCCACCAGACTTCTGCACAACACAAGTGATGGTCCCAACCCCAATTATAAGGAAAGAGATCCCACTTATTAAACCTGACAGGGCACACCTGTGAAGTGAAAACCATTCCCGGAGACTACCTCTTGACACTCATCAAGAGAATGCCAAGAGTGTGCAAAGCAGTCATCAAAGCAAAAGGTGGCTACTTTGAAGAACCTAGAATATAAGACATATTTTCAGTTGTTTCACACTTTTTTGTTAAGTATATAATTCCACATGTATTAATTCATAGTTTTGATGCCTCCAGTGTGAATGTACAATTTTCATAGTCATGAAAATACAGAAAAATCTTTAAATGAGAAGGTGTGTCCAAACTTTTGGTCTGTACTGCATATTCCAGTATAAGCCAAGATTTTCAGCCCATTTTTTTAGGCTGAAAGTGCCCCTCTCGGCTTATACGCGAGTCATTGTCCCAGGGGGGTCAGTGGGGAAGGGGGAGTGGTGGCTGTGACATGCTCACCTGCTCCTGGCGTGGTCCCTGCATCTCCGATGGTCTCCGGGCGCTGACAGCTTTTTCCAGCGTTGAGCGGTCACATGATACCGCTCATTACAGTAATGAAAATGAATGCGACTTCACTCCCATAGGGGTGGAGCCGCATATTCATTACTGTAATGAGCAGTACCGGTGACCGCTCAATGCTGGAAGAAGCTGTCAGTGCCCGGATAAGACCATCAGGGAAGCTGCCAGGGACTGCACCGGGAGCAGGTGAGTATAGTGGGGAGGGTGAGCAGCATTGCGCGATATTCACCTCTCCTCGTTCCTCCGGACTCCGTCTTCCGCATCCTCTGCTGTGACCTTTAGGTCAGAGGGCGCAATGACGTAGTTAGTGACGTGCCTCTATGGGGCATCTTATGGGGCCATAATCAACATTTGTGCAGCATTATATGGGGCAATTATCTCTATGGAGCATCTTATGGGGCCATAATCAACATTTGTGCAGCATTATATTGGGAAAATGTCTCTATGGAGCATCTTATGGGGCCCTTATTAACCTTTATGCAGCACTTTATGGGGCAAATGTGTCTATGGAGCATCTTATGGGGCCGTTATTGACCTTTGTGTAGCATTATATGGGGCATATTTTAATATGGAGCATCTTATGGGGCCCATCATAAACTTTATGGAGCATTATATGGGGCGTATTTTGTATGGAGCATCTTATGGGGCCCATCATGAACTGTATGGAGTATTATATGGGGCTTCTGATTCAATATGGATATTCAAAAACACTTAACCTACTGATGTCTCAATTAATTTTACTTTTATTGGCATCTATTTTTATTTTTAGAATGTAACGGTAGCTGCTGTATTTTCCACCCTAGGCTTATACTCGAGTCATTAAGTTTTCCTAGTTTTTTGTGGCAAAGTTAGGGGTCTCGGCTTATACTTGGGTCGGCTTATACTCGACTATGTACGGTAGATACCAATAAAAGTAAAATTAATTGAAACAGCAGTAGGTTAAGTGTTTATGAATATCCATATTGAATCAGGAGCCCCATATAATGCTCCATAAAGTTCATGATGGGCCCCATAAGATTCTCCATACAAAATTCACCCCGTATAATGCTCCATAAAGTTCATGATGGGCCCCATAAGATGCTCCATAATAAAATATGCCCCATATAATGCTCCATAAAGTTTATGATGGGCCCCATAAGATGCTTCATACAAAAATATGCCCCATATAGTACTGCACAAAGGATGACTATGGCCCCATAAGATGCTCCATAGAAATATTTGCCTCATATAATGCTGCTCAAAGGTTGGTTATGACCCCATAAGATGCTCCATAGAAACATTTGCCCCATACAATCCTGCATAAAGGTTGATTATGGCCCCATAAGATACTCCATAGAAAATATGCTTCATATAATGCTGCATAAAGGTTGACTATGGCCCCATAAGATGCTCCATAGAAACATTTGCCCCATATAATGCTGCGCAAAGGTGGATTATGGCCCCATAAGATGCTCCATAGAAACATTTGCCATATACAATGCTGCATAAAGGTTGATTATGGCCCCATATGATGTTCCATAGAAAATTTGCCCCATATAATGCTGCACAAAGGTTGATTATGGCCCCATAAGATGCTCCATAGAAAACTTGCCCCAAATAATGCTGCACAAAGGTTGATTATGGCCCCATAAGATGCTCCATAGAAACATTTGCCCCATATAATGCTGCATAAAGGTTGATTATGGCCCCATAAGATGTTCCATTGAAAATTTGCCCCATATAATGCTGCACAAAGATTGATTATGGCCCGATAAGATGCTCCATAGAAAATTTGCCCAATATATAATGCTGCACAAAGGTTGATTATGGCCCCATAAGATGCTCCATAGAAACATTTGCCCCATATAATGCTGCATAAAGGTTGATTATAGCCCCATAAGATGCTCCATAGAAAATGTGCCCCATATTATGCTACATAAAGGTTGATTATGGCCCCATAAGATGCTCCATAGAAACATTTGCCCCATATAATGCTGCATAAAGGTTGATTATGGTCCCATAAGATGTGCCATAGAAACATTTGCCCCATATGCTGCTGCTGTGATAAAAAAAATGACATACTCACCTCTTGTCCTGAGCAGGCAGGGACACTGGCACTTGCGATATTCACCTGTCCTCGTTCCACCCCCGGGCTCCGTCTTCCACATCCTCTGCAGTCACTGTTCAGGCAGAGGGCAGTGCGCACACTAAACACATCATTGCTCCCTCTGACCTGAACGTCACAGCCCTGCAGTGGAACGGGGACAGGTGAATACCGGAATGCTCACCCTCCCCCGTTATACTCACCTGCTCCCGGCACGGTCCCTGACAGCTTCTCACTGGCAGATGGTATCCGGCAGCTTCTTTCTGTGTTCAGCAGACACATCGTACCGCTCAATAAAGTAATGAATATGCGCTCCACCCCTATGGGAGTGGAGTCGCGTCCATAATCATTACTTTAATGAGCAGTACCATGTGACCGCTGAACACAGGAAGAGCTGTGGGCGCCGGAGAAGCAGGGACATGCAGAGACGGGCCGGGAGCAGGTGAGTATGATTTGACAGCTGCTGCTCCCCTCCCCCACCGACCCCCTGGGACAATGTCTCAAGTATAAGCAGAGAGGGGCACTTTCAGCCTAAAAAAATGGGCTGAAAATCTCGGCTTATACTCGAGTATATACAGTAATTCTTGTTGCCACAGTCCACTGTTATGAAATTATGTGACGCACCTGTGGTTTCAAAATGCTCACTACACTCCTGAGTGAATTCTTTACAGCGTGTTGATTAAAAAAAAATGGACCTTTGTGGGCAATTTCTGCTGGTTTGACCTGTCAAAGGATCTGAAATTGCAGGATGACATTGATAATCTATGAAAGTGGGCATTACCGGTGTGACACAAGTAATCTGCGACAGTCTACTCTTCTGATCTACACACTGGTAACATCCCCTTTCATTTAAAATATGCTCTGGAGGCAGATTCTGAGGGAGATCTATGTCCTGCCCCTAGATCTTAACAGCTCATTTGCATATAAAAAAATGTGTCTTTCTTTGAAATTAAACATCAGATCACAGATAACGGTATTCTTTTATTCAACTTTCTATGACATACCCATATAGACTGCTTAGGAAGGTTGATCCTACTGCCAAATTCTCTTTAAGGGATTGGGAATTTCACAAAAATATAAAGATTCCTTAAAAGGAAAGTATGTAGAATTTTGTTTTTTGTAATTGATGAGGGTTTAAGAGTATTATTTTTTAGGCTGTATAGCAGAAATCTCTCTTAGATGTTGTGGCTTTATGGCAAAGTTCAAGGACTCAGAGCCAAACATTGTCATGTGAATTTTACAAATTCAGGAAAAATAATAATAATAATAATAATAATAATAATAATAATAACAATAATACAGTAGGAAGGTACAAAAAAAGTCTAGTTTTGAGTTAGGAGATTTAATTTTAAACCTATAAATGATTTAAGTATGACAAAAATATAAACTTCTTGTTTTAGTAAAGAGGATCAGAAACAATAATTGGATCAGGAAGCTTACCATATGTTAAGAACCAGGATACCAGTACCCTAAATGGCTTAGAGGAATGATCATTAAAGGATGTGTTAATAGCTTTTAAAGCTTGGGCTGCACGGTAAACACTGACTGTGTGCTCCATGACCAATGTAAATGGAGCAAAGGGGAAAATTGGAGAGTATTATACATTCTCTCCATGTTGAGTGTTGAATAATGATGCAGGGACTTTTATCTTTAGCCAGCTACTGTACCTGAATTAACTTAATGAATGTTGTTATTCTGTTCATCCCACATTAAAGGCTAATATGGCAGAAAGGTGCATGCAGAAATTTCACTACAACACCATGACCTTGCTTTTGTCCTCACATATAGCTATCATAAAACACAATTTAGTGTAAAATATATTTTCTGTATAAAGTATTTTTTTTCACATATTTTCATTTTATATTTAATTTATAAAGTCTTGCACGGTACTATGTATTTTGAGCGCTCCATTAAGGCTGAGTCACACATAACGATATCGTTAACGATATCGTTGCAACGTCACGCTTTTGGTGACGTAGCAACGATCCCGCTAACGATCTCGTTATGTGTGACAGCGACCAACGATCAGGCCCCTGCTGGGAGATCGTTGGTCGATGGGAATGATCAGGACCTTTTTTTGGTCGCTGATCACCCGCTGTCATCGCTGGATCGGCGTGTGTGATACCGATCCAGCGATTTCATTTTTTTGCCGCATCGTCAAAACGACGCATGCGGAAGCATCCGCATACTGCAGCACGACCTGCGTACCTAATGTTAAAGATAGGTACACAGGCCGCAAGCCAGCCGCATGCAGAAGTAGAGACAAATACCAAACCACCGTGAATAGGAGATCACCAGGAAAAAATCAATGAAATACGGGAATGAAAGAATAGGCCTTTATTTATACAATTGGCAACAATTACATACAATAATAATTTTTTTTGATATAAAGTAACACATATAAAAGGTATATATACCCTACTTACGAGGTCAGGGAGACAAAATGCTCAATAGAATAACCCCCAGTGCACTATCTCATTTTAAGCTGTGCATGTCATAAAATGCAAAGGTACCAATAAAAGGTGTAAACAGTATCCAAGAAACCGTGTCCCCTGACGAAGGAGAAATATCCGAAACGCAGCATGGCCTGAGGCAAGATGTCTGTCCCATGACAGCAAGGACCCCCAGCTGGGGGAAATCTAAGCGGGGGCATTGCCAGACCCCAGGAGGGGATAGAATCTGTTGCCCCAGACTAAAGGACAGTGACACATGCAATGCCAGACCCCAGGAGGGGATAGAATCTGTTGCCCATGACTTAAGGACCACAACACGGGCCCCAGGACTTGGTAAGGGCCCTGCCTAAGGGACTTTAAGTGTCCAGATTACGGCGTATGGACTTTCTCCTCTTTCGGTCACTGTGGCTGAGGTGAGCACATGATTGTACGAGTTCCCTGCCGGAGGGACTAGAAGCATCCAGATTCCGGCGAGTGAAGCTTCACTACCTTTGCTTGTGAATGGTGACTGTGGCTGCTGTGGCTGATGCTGAGACAGCAGTGAATAAGAGTAGGGAAAGAGCAGCAAGTCTCTGTCATATTTTCTCCAATCACCTCTTTCTACCTTGTTTATTCTACAAAAATAACAGTTATCTCTGTTGGATTACTCCTGTGACTATGGATTGTGATTGCCTGGAGTGCAGTGACTGGGAAAAAGAGGTAACTCATGGGGGGAGCTGTGTCCATCCTGTCTATTTCATGTACAAGGTCCCGGGGTGTATACTGACTATGGCTTAATTGACTTGGCTTGGACTACCGCCCCGGGCCACCTTGTTACAACAGCTTTGCAGCATTGATGACTCAGTGATAGACCTGGGCAGGGCAAATAAAAGGACTGTTTGTTTATTTGACTCCTTTACCCCCAAGGGTGGTTTGCACGTTAATGATGGGCCAGTTTTTACAATTCTGACCACTGTCCCTTTATGAGGTTATAACTCTGGAAAACTTAAACGGATCCTGTTGATTCTGACAAAGTTTTCTCGTGACATATTGTACTTCATGATAGTGGTAAAATTTATTTGATATTACCTGCGCTTATTTTTGAAAAAAACTGAAATTTGGCAAAAATTTTGAAAATTTTGCAATTTTCCAACTGAATTTTTATGCCTTTAAATCACAGAGATATGTCATACAAAATACTTAATAAGTAACATTTCCCACATGTCTACTTTACATCAGCACAATTTTGGAACCAACATTTTTTTTTGTCAGCAATTTCTCATTTTTACAACACCATTTATTTTAGGGACCACATCACATTTGAAGTCACTTTGAGGGGTCTATATGATAGAAAATACCCAAGTGTGACACCATTCTAAAAACTGCACCCCTCAAGGTGCTCAAAACCATATTCAAGAAGTTTATTAACCCTTCAGGTGTTTCACAGGAATTTTTGGAATGTTTAACAAAAAATGAACATTTATCTTTTCTTCACAGAAAATTTACTTCAGCTCCGATTTGTTTTATTTTACCAAGAGTAACAGGAGAAATTGGACCCCAAAAGTTGTTGTGCAATTTGTCCTGAGTACGCTGATACCCCATATGTGGGGGTAAACCACTGTTTTGGCGCATGGCAGAGCTTGGAAGGGAAGGAGCGTTTGACTTTTCAATGCGAAAGTGGCTGGAATTGAGATCAGACGCCATGTCGCATTTGGAGAGCCCCTGATGTGCCTAAACAGTGCAAACCCCCCAATTCTAACTGAAATCCTAACCCAAACACACCCCTAACCCTAATCCCAACCCTAGCCATAACTCTAACCACACCCCTAACCTGTACACGCCCCTAAACCTAATCCCCGCCATACACCTAACTCAACACACCCCTAACCCTAATCCCAACCCTAACCACACCCCTAACTCCAACACATCCATAACCCTAATCCCAACCATAACCCCAACCACACCCCTAACCCTAACACACCCCTAACCCTAATCCCAACCATAAATGTAATCCAAACCCTATCCCTAACTTTAGCCCCATCCCTAACTTTAACCCCATCCCTAACTTTAGCCCCAACCCTAACCCTAACTTTAGCCCCAACCCTAAACCCAACCCTAACTTTAGCCCCAACCCTTACCCTAACTTTAGCCCCAGCCCTAACCCTAACCCTAATGGGAAAATGGAAATAAATACATTTTTTTATTTTTCCCTAACTAAGGGGGTGATGAAGGGGGGTTTGATTTAGTATTTATAGCGGGTTTTTTAGTGAATTTTTATGATTGGCAGCTGTCACACACTAAAAGACTCTTTTTATTGCAAAAAATTATTTTTGCGTCTCCGCATTTTGAGAGCTATAATTTTTCCATATTTTGGTCCACAGAGTCATGTGAGGTCTTTTTTTTGCGGGACAAGTTGACATTTTTATTGGTACCATTTTCTGGCACGTGACATTTTTTGATCGCTTTTTATTCTGATTTTTGTGAGGCAGAATGACCAAAAACCAGAAATTCATGAATTTCTTTTTTTTTTTGGGGGGGGGGCGTTTATACCGTTCCACGTTTGGTAAAATTGATAAAGCAGTTTTATTTTTTGGGTCAGTACGATTACAGTGATACCTCATTTATATCTTTTTTTAATGTTTTGGCTCTTTTATACGATAAAAACTATTTTATATAAAAAATAATTATTTTTGCATCGCTTTATTCTGAGGACTATAACTTTTTTATTTTTTCGCTGATGACGATGTATCGCTGCTCGTTTTTTGTGGGACAAGATGACGTTTTCAGTGGTACCATGTTTTTTTATATCCCTTTTTTTGATCGCGTGTTATTCCACATTTTGTTCGGTGGTATGATAATAAAGCGTTGTTTTTTGCCTGTGTTTTTTTTTTTTACAGTGTTCACTGAAGGGGTTAACTAGTGAGACAGTATTATAGGTCGGGTTGTTGCGGATGCGGCGATACTAAATATGTGTACTTTTATTGTTTTTTTATTTAGATAAAGAAATGTATTTATTGGAACAATATTTTTTTTTCTTTATTTATGATTTTTTTTTTTTTTACACATGTAAATATTTTTTTTTAACTTGTTTACTTTGTCCCAGGGGGGACATGACTATATAGTGTCAGATCGCTGATCTGACACTTTGCAGTGCACTGTGTCAGATCAGCGATCTGACAGGCAATGCAGGAGGCTTGCTGGCGCCTGCTCTGAGCAGGCGCTTGCAAACCACCTCCCTACAGGACCCAGAAGGAGCCCCGCCGCCATTTTGGATCCCGGGTCTGAAGGGAGGAGGATGGAGGAGACCCTCAGTGCAACGCGATCACATCCGAGGGTCTCAGGGAAGCACGCAGGGAGCCCCCTCCCTGCGCGATGCTTCCCTATGCCGCCGAAATGCTGCGATCATGTTTGATCGCAGTGTTCCGGGGGTTAATGTGCCAGGAGCGGTCCGTGATAGTCAGCTGACACATGGCCCCGATTGGCCGCGCTCCCCCTGTGAGCGCAGCTGATCGGTGATGACGTACTATCCTGTTGGTGGTCATATGGGCCCATACCACCTCGACGGAATAGTACGTCATTTGCCAGAAAGGGGTTAAAACAAGCTGCAGTCGGGTGACTTCATTTTTCATGAAACTGTAAAGCTCCTTTAAGCTAAACGTTCCACAATCCTATCTTTCATTATTTGCTTTATATTTGTTGGGTGTTTTAGACACTTTTTGTTCCTTGTCTGACAAAGAGGGCTTTTTAAAAAAAGAAGCATATCATAAAAGGTTATTCTCATTATATTAAATTGGTAAAATTGCATAGTGCTTGTAAAAACAAGCAACGTGCAATTTACTTATCATTGAAGAGCCTCTATGTTCTCAACAATGGAGGGAACTTTGATAAAGATGAGTAAATCAATTTGTTGGAAATTGAATCCATGTAAAATTTTTAGAAATTCGCTGAACCTTACGAAATTGAAATATGTGCAGTTTACTTTATGTGAATCACCTAAAATAGTCACTTCCAATTTACACATTGCATCTGCCAGAAAAGGATCACTGGCCTTGGGAGGAACCAGACAGCTTTCCCATAATGCCTTGCAGCTTATCATATCCCAACTATCATAGCCTGTATAAAAGCAGAAGCAAGAAATGTAGCAGCCATTTTATAGTGAATCTGGATAGTGAACAGATGTCACAGCTTAGCCACAAAGATTTGGAGAGAAAGTAATAAAACCATGAAGGAACTGTGCAGATAGTGTGATAGCACAGCAGTGCAATCTTTAGTATGTGTGAAAGTGACAATAGTGTAATACATGTCTTTTCAGAGGAACTGGATGTTGTGGATTACTTTGAATTTGTGGCAAATCAATTTGCTGCAAATCAAATTTCTTAGGAAAATTTGGCAAAGTGGGCAAAGTAAAATTTCAAAAGATTTGTTATCTCTAATTATTAATATTGCCTAGGTTATTTGTCACCACTTCACCTGTTCGCAGTGGCAGGTCTCTCCTAGAAGGAACGTTGTGTGACCATTTATTGTCTGACAGTAACATAAGTTGAGGACTCATCACCCCTAGTGTTTGATGAGTGGTGGCAGCGCGTTAAGTAATCGAAGTGTGTGGATTGTGTCGGGGTGTGATATATTCTCACTTTATAGCCAAAAACAGAGGTAGAGAGCTGGATTGAGTGAAAGGAGCTAAATTAACCCTTTCATGCACACCTCACGTCACATGCTGAGAAGTATATATGTGGCAAAGTGTGAACCAGTTTGTTAAATGTGGCACATTTTAAGATTGTCTAGTCTAAGTTTTCATTATCTAAGAATTAGTATTTTTAAATACGGTATGTTCCATTGATGTTGTGGCTAAGGGATAATGTGATGTTACCAGAAAGAAATAATGCAGCAATGATGTCAGGCTGGAGTAAATCACATTTTGAAGTTAATGTAAAACCTTTTACCATACAGTACAGGTATAGAAAAAGAGGGATTTCTTATCGTGATAAGTGAATACATGATGCTACTGTAATTGTATAATAAGCAATGATAATACAGACCAAAAAAGACACAGGGACATCATTATACTGGGATTCTAGTATAGAATAATAATAATAATTCTACCAGTGACTTCACCATACTTTATGTGCAAACAGAAATAATGAATGCAGTGATCTCTATGGCATCACAAGAATGAAAGAATGAAAGAAAAACACGTGTGAAGATAACAGGCAGTCAGGCCTCGATTATTCCTGTTAGTCTTCATGAGGGGGCGAGTTGGAGTAAGACACTCCTAATTCATTAAAAGGCTCACACTTCTTAAAGGGCACCTGTCACCCCGTTTTTTGAAGATGAGCTAAAAATACCGTTAAATAGGGGCAGAGCTGGGCGTTACATTAGTGTCTTTGTGTGCCTTTATAACCTACCTAAGCTGCCGAAATACCTTTGTAAAGTCGCCGTTTTCTGCTGTCACTCACGCTGGTCTGGTCCTATGGGCGTGGTGACAGCGCTGTTTCTCCCTCAGAAGCCTGCTCATCATTACGTTGGTGGCGTAGTGGTGTGCGCATGTCCAAAGCGAAGATCCACTGCCCAGGAGATTCAAAACAGCGCGGTCTTCGCTATTCGCCGTTTACCGGTGGGCGCGGCCATCTTTCCTGTGGCCGCGCGTGCGCAGATGGAGCGCTCTGCTGCCCGGGGCTTCAGGAAAATGGCCGCCACGATCTCCATCTGCGCACGCGCGGAATCCCGCGGCCATTTTCCTGAAGCCCCGGGCAGCAGAGCGCTCCATCTGCGCACGCGCGGCCACAGGAAAGATGGCCGCGCCCACCAGTAAACGGCGAATAGCGAAGACCGCGCTGTTTTGAATCTCCTGGGCAGTGGATCTTCGCTTTGGACATGCGCACACCACTACGCCACCAACGTAATGATGAGCAGGTTTCTGGGGGAGAAGCAGCGCTGTCACCACGCCCATAGGACCAGACCAGCGTGAGTGACAGCAGAAAACGGCGACTTTACAAAGGTATTTCGGCAGCTTAGGTAGGTTATAAAGGCACACAAAGACACTAATGTAACGCCCAGCTCTGCCCCTATTTAACGGTATTTTTAGCTCATCTTCAAAAAACGGGGTGACAGGTGCCCTTTAATGAATCAGGTGCATCTTAAAAGTGGCGTGCGCCTCATGAAATAGACGAGTGGGCATCACCATGTCCTCTCCCGTCCTACCTCTGGCCATTTTGGCTTTCCAAAACTGAAAACGTCAAAACTTGTAATATGTTTCCACAACCTTGCAATACTCAAAAAATCATTTTACTCTAGTTTTCTGGGGTAAAAACTTTGATAAATGGTGGCCGCTCACTGTTGAGGTCAGGCCAGTATTTTGGCATCACAACGAGCCATAGGAGCTCCCAATTGCTTTTATATTTGAAAGCTCCACGGTTACCCTAATTACCCAATTGTGGTGTCCTAGATGTATAGTTGAAACTAGAAGTTTACATACACTATATAAAAAGACACATCTGCATGTTTTTCTCAGTATCTGACATGAAATCAGAATAAACATTTCCCATTTTAGGTCACTTAGGATTACCATAATCTTAATATATACTTTTCTTGTAATGTCTTCACATCCTGTTCCGTCCAGATGTGTCTGGATCCCAGAATTCCAAGCGGCGGAAGTTCACCAACCGCCATATTGGGACACCCAAGTGATGGGTATCTCAATATGGAAACTGCTGGTGGTACCAGCCTCTTGCGTGGTATCTACGGAATACCGGCACCACACACACACACAAACACATACTGTATATGCCGTACACACCACACACACACACGCACACACACACTGTATACGCCATGTGCACAACACACACACTGTATATGCCGTACGCAGCCTCTTGCGTGGTACCACCAGTGGAACACCGTCGCTAACACGTCGCTGTCAGGAACCGCCCTCCCAATGCGTTAGCATCGGGCCTCCATCTAGCTATTAATATTTGCCAAATGCCAGAATAATGAGAGAGAGATAAATTGTTTTAAGGCATTTTTATTACTTCCTGCAAAGTCAAAAGTTTACATACATTTAATTTGTATTTGGTATCATTGCCCTTAAACTGAATGAATTTTGTCAAACGTTTGGGATATCCTTCCACAAGCTTCTCACAACAGTTGGTCGGAATTTAAGCCCATTACTCCTGACAAAACTGGTGTAACTGATCCAGGTTTGTAGGTCACCTTGACGCACCTGCCTTTTCAGCTTTGCCCATAAATTTTCAATAGGATTGAGATCAGGACTTTGTGAAGGCCACTCCAAAACATTGACTTTGTTATCCTTAAGCCACTTTGTTACCATTTTGGTCATAGTCCATTTGGAAGACCCATTTCTGCCCAAGCTTTAACTTCCTGGCTGATGTCTTGAGATGCTGCTTCAGTATTGCCACATAATCTTCTTTTCTCATGATGCCATCGATTTTGTGAAGTACACCGGTCCCTCCTGCAGGAAAACAACCCCAAAACATGATGCTGCCACCCCCATGTTTCACACTTAGAATGGTATTTTTAGGCTTCCAAGCTTCTCGATTTTTCCTCCAAACGTAACGATGGTCATTATGCACAAAAAGTTAAATTTTAGTTTCATCAGACCACAGGACATGTCTCCAAAAATGAAGGTCTTTGTTCATGTGCGCATTTGAAAACATTAATCTGGCTTTTTATGTTTCTTTTGGAGTAATGGCTTGTTCCTGGCCTTTCAGCCCATGCTTATACAGTACTCGTTTCACTGTGGATGTTGACACAATCTTACCAGCTTCCGCGATCATCTTCTCAAGGTCTTTTGCTTTTTTCCTTTGGGTTGATATGCACGTCAGACCAAAGCACATTCATCTCTGGGACACAGAACCCATCTCTTTCCTGAACGGTATGGTGGCTGGACATTCCCATGTTGTTTGTATTTGCATATAATTGTTTGTACAGATGAACGGGGCACCTTCAGGTATCTTGTAATTGTACCCTAGGATGAGCCAGACTTGTGCAAGTCCACAAGTCTCTTCCTGATATCTTGGCTGATTTCTTGAGACTTTCCCATGATGCTACACAAAGAAGCATTGTGTTTCAGGTGTGCATTAAAATAAATTCAAAGGTGTGTCTCTAATTAATTCAGATGTTGCAAAAAAAAAAACTATCAGAAGCTTCCAAACACATGACTTCATCATATGGGCAGTCCAAAATTATTTAAAGGCATAGTAGTTTTAGTGTATGTAAACTTTTGACTTTGCAGTAAGTAATAAAAATGCCTTAAAACATTCTCTCTCTCATGATTCTGTCATTTGGCAAATATTATTAATTATGGTAATCCTAATTTACCTAAAATGGGAAAGGTTTATTCTGATTTCATGTCAGATATTGAGAAAAACATGCATATATGTCTTTTTAGATGGTGTATGTAAACTTCTGGTTTCAACTGTATATGTTTGAAATGGTAAAAAACTATAAGTTGTTGTTTATCAAGAATATCAGTAAAACAAGTGTCTACTTGACATAAATTGGTATACACAGGCAGTGTGCACCCAGGCAAGTGCCATGACTCTGGATGAACGGGGCGGGCTCACTTGCCGTTGGGGACACCGCCACGTTATAGGGCCCACGAGTCAGGCAAGCCTGGTGACAGCGCTGGCACCGGCTATTCTCAAATTCCCCCCTCCCCCGTTACCCACAGCTTTGGTATCTTCAGCATCTTCTGACTTTGTGACATCTCAGGGCAGAGGGCGAGATGACATCACTAAAGCGCGCCCTCTGTGCCGAGTAGTCCAGAGTGCCAGAAGACCTTGAGGGGCCCATTATATTGTATGGAGCACTATGTGGGGCAATTACATACTGTATGGAGCACTATATTGGGCCATTACATACTGTATGGAGCACTATATTGGGCTATTACATACTGTGTGGAGCAATATATGGGACCCGTTATACTGTATGGAGCATTGTATGGGCCAATATATTGTGTGGAGCACTATATGGGGCTAATTATTCTGTATGGAGTAATATATGGGGCCATTACATACGGTGTGGAGCAATATATGGGGCCCATTATACTGTATGGAGCATTACTTGGGGGCCATTATATTGTATGAAGCAATATATGGGGCCATTATATACTATATGGAGCATTTTATTGGGTCATTATACTGTATGGCGTATTATATGGGGCCATTATATACTGTGTGTAACATTATATGGTGCCATTATATACTATATGGAGCATTATATGGGGCCATTATACTGTATGGAGCATTATAAATTTGAATGTCTCACTTGGAGATGGAGGAAAAGACAACTGGAAAAACCTGTGGGGACCTTTCCACCACATGGATTGATGGTGGGACTCCTAGTTTTGGTATCATGGGATGAATAATATGACTTTCCTGGAATGTTTTATCCTTCATCCATCTGTTATATTTCTCTTTGATGCTGCATCTTTTTTTGGACATTAGGATCCTTTAAATCTGAAAATCTTTCAGCAGGAGCTTACTTCCTTCATCTATACATATTCTCAGACCCCGCAATCGTCCCGGATCCAGCAGGACAGTCCGGATTTTGAGACTCTGTCCCGCTGTCCCGGCCGGGACCTTACTTTTCCCGCACTGCACTGAGGTTGTACAAGCCTCAGGAGAAACTACAAAAGCAGCGAGCGCATGGACACGTGGGTCACATGACAGCAATAAATCAGAACTTGTCTAGGTAGGAACCTGAACCCCGCCCCCTCTAGTGACGTCACTCACCTATTTCTGCCACGTCCAGAACTTGCAGGAGCTCGGAGTCACTGATGATGAGTCTTCATTCTCCTCACATAGTGCCCGGTCTGCCCATCCTGTGGTGTCTATCTCTGTTACCGGGGATGCAGTGTAGTTACCAGAGTCACTCCTAACGAGCTCCCTCCTGAAATGAAGACGCTTACAACCTGGAGTGAGGTGTGTGTGGGGGTGTCCGGGGTGACGTGGTGTAAACATCAGTATCGTTTTACCAGATTACTAGCACAGCATGCAGTTTCAGTAATCTGTGGTAAAACTACTACTCCCAACATGCAGTGTCAGTAATCTGTGGTAAAACTACTACTCCCAGCATGCAGTGTCAGTAATCTGTGATATATCTGCTACTCCCAGCATGCAGTGTCAGTAATCTGTGATAAGTCTACTACTCCCAGCATGCAGTGTCAGTAATCTGTGATATATCTACTACTCCCAGCATGCAGTGTCAGTAATCTGTGATATATCTACTACTCCCAGAATGCAGTATCAGTAATCTGTGATAAATCTACTACTCTCAGCATGCAGTGTCAGTAATCTGTGATATATCTGCTACTCCCAGCATGCAGTGTCAGTAATCTGTGATAAGTCTACTACTCCCAGCATGCAGTGCCAGTAATCTGTGATAAATCTACTCCCAGCATGCAGTGTCAGTAATCTGTGATATATCTACTACTCCCAGAATGCAGTATCAGTAATCTGTGATAAATCTACTACTCTCAGCATGCAGTGTCAGTAATCTGTGATATATCTGCTACTCCCAGCATGCAGTGTCAGTAATCTGTGATAAGTCTACTACTCCCAGCATGCAGTGTCAGTAATCTGTGATAAGTCTACTACTCCCAGCATGCAGTGTCAGTAATCTGTGATAAGTCTACTACTCCCAGCATGCAGTGTCAGTAATCTGTGATAAGTCTACTACTCCCAGCATGCAGTGTCAGTAATCTGTGATAAGTCTACTACTCCCAGCATGCAGTGTCAGTAATCTGTGGTAAAACTAGTACTCCCAGCATGCAGTGCCAGTAATCTGTGATAAATCTACTCCCAGCATGCAGTGTCAGTAATCTGTGATATATCTACTACTCCCAGAATGCAGTATCAGTAATCTGTGATACATCTACTACTCCCAACATGCAGTGTCAGTAATCTGTGATAAGTCTACTACTCACAGCATGCAGTGTCAGTAATCTGTGGTAAAACTACTACTCCCAGCATGCAATGCCAGTAATCTGGGATACATCTACTACTCCTAGCATCCAGTGTCAGTAATCTGTGGTAATAGTACTACTCCCAGCATGCTATGCTTGTAATCCATGATAAAACTACTACTCCCAGCATGGTAAAACTACTACTCAGGGAGTAGTAGTTTTATCATGTATCACTGACGGGGAATAGGGGGCATGTACAAGAAAACAGCACGGGGAATCGGGGCATGTATGAGAAAACAGTAAGGGGCAATGGGAGGCATGTATGAGAAAACAGTATGGGGTAATGAGGGGCATGTACGAGAAAACAGTACAGGGGAATGGGGGGCATGAATGAGAAAACAGTATGGGGGAATGGGGGGCATGTATGAGAAAACAGTATGGGTGCAGAAACAGTGGTGATTGGGGAGGGATGCAGATAGTATGGGGAGCGAACGGGAAATATGTGTGGATACAGTGGGAGTAGTGATGTGACAAATGTATGTGGACAGAGTATGGGGAGTGAGGGTGATGGGATGTGTGCAGACATAGTATGGGGAGTCAGGGATATGTGTGAGCAGGCAGTATAGAAATTGAGGGGGTGAATATGAGGAGACAGTATGGTGAACAGGGGGATGTGAGAGAAGACAGTATCAGGAGGGGAATAGTGTGAGGAGACAGTATGGGGGAGAAAAGTGAGTGGGCACAGAAAGGAAAAAGTAGTGTAGGCGTAGCATGTACTTTAATTCATTACTTGTAAATACATTTATTTTTTCTGTTTATAATTATTGTTTATGAAACAGTGTAATCAACAGTGCTAGTGCAGTGTGGTTGGGGGCGTGGCTATGGGTGTGATGAGTTGTGAAATGGGTGTGGTAAGGGGCGTGGTCTAAAATTTTCTGGGATGCACTGCAACCTTTGTCCTTCTTTCCCTTCTTAAAAAGTTGGGAGGTGTGTACTTATGCACTTGTTATGTGCTTTCTAGCATTTCTAGACTAAATGTTATGTCTCATTTTTTATGTTCTTTTATCGTTTCTTGTTATAAATTCAGGAGTGGACATATTACTGGTGCAACGTGTGCAGCCGCACAGGGCTAAGAGGTCAGGGGGTCCACTCTCACCTTCAAATCAGCATGCAGGTCCTGTCAAAGACACAAAGATGGGCCCATATACTGTTCTTCCCCAATGGCCTTCTTCCATCTGCGTTTACCACTATAAATATTGTTATATTTTGACAACAAATTATTGTTTTGGACTTGCCTTCATTTTGTTGGTGTACTTGGTTTCTGAGTAGCAATTAAGTTTGTCACAACAGCTACTCTCCACATTAATTTAATTTGGATTACTACAGTGCGGTTTACCCTTGTATATATTGATATATCGAGTTCTGTTAGCTAATGCAAAATCCATTCAGACATATGTGTTTCACGTACAGTCGTGGCAGAATGTGTTGTCACCCTTGAAATTGTTCCAGAAAATGGAGCATTTCTTCCAAAAAATTATTGCAATTACACGTGTTTTGTTATACACATGGAACAACACAGAAAAGTGAAAAAAAAAATAGCAAATTGGATATCAGCTCACCCAAAACCCCAAAGTGGGCAGGATAAAATTGTTGTCACCTTTCTAAAATAGTTGGTAAACAAAAAACAAAGGCATGTTTGATTTTGATCCGAAGGGCTGATCAAAATTGAAAATGCAAATTTATGGCCGGCGTCACACTAGCGAGTTTTACGGACATATGAGGGCAGAAAATACGTCCAGAAAATACGCATTGCACACGGCCCAATGATTCTCTATGGGGCAGCTCCTATCTGCCGTATATTACGCATCCGTAATGTACGGTATGTTACGGGCGTAGAAAATCGCAGCATGCTGCATTTGTCAGCGTATTGGGCAAAAAATACGCCAATGAAAGTCTATGGGGGCAAGAAAATTACAGATTACACACGGACCATGCGTGTGACTTGCGAGAAATACGTACAGGTGTTCTATAGAAAAGCCGGTAATTCAGTGCGGTGTACAGTAAAATCACACTGCCAGAATAGAATAGGTAGAATAAATGTATACACATAGAATAGGTATATATATATATATATATATATATATATATATATATGTGTGTCAGTGAGACACATATATATATTTATATTTAATTCAGCGCTAGATAGCAGAAAAGCTGGTAATTCAATTGCCGGCTTTTCCTATCTCCTTCACAAACCCGACAGGATATGAGACATGGTTTACATACAGTAAACCATCTCATATCCCATCTTTTATTACATATTCCTCTTTACTAATGTAAGAAGTGTCTTTGTGTCAAATTTTGGGGCTCTAGCTATTAAATTAAAGGGTTAAATCCCGGAAAAAATTGGTGTGGGCTCCCGCACAATTTTCTCCACCAGAGTGGGAAAGCCAGTGACTGAGGGCAGATATTATTAGCCTAGAGAGGGACCATGGATATTGCCCCCCCTTGGCTAAAAACATCTGCCCCCAGCCACCCTAGAAAAGGCACATCTATAAGATGCATGCAAGAAAACAAGTCAAATTTACATAGTCAAAAATGGATAATATATCAAATGTAACAAGTGAATTACCCAGGTGAGTATAAATGACCTATGGGCCACACAAAAAGCCACAAGGAAACCTGCTAATAACAAAACCTGCTGACATCCCAACATTTAAATATAGTTAGTGTGTTTAGACCTAACACCTATGTTACAGCATGTTGCTGGTGGGCCATTAATCACAACACTACCATCTCATTAGTTACCTTAGTTAGTGTCCATGCATGAACAGGTTAAATTTATCTCAATATTTACCCATGTGGTCTCTGTGAGCTTCCTGTGTGGGCCTCAGTCACCCCAACGCGCGTTTCGCGTGCTAAAGATAGCCTCGCTTCCTCAGGGGCTATCTTTAGCACGCGAAACGCGCGTTGGGGTGACTGAGGCCCACACAGGAAGCTCACAGAGACCACATGGGTAAATATTGAGATAAATTTAACCTGTTCATGCATGGACACTAACTAAGGTAACTAATGAGATGGTAGTGTTGTGATTAATGGCCCACCAGCAACATGCTGTAACATAGGTGTTAGGTCTAAACACACTAACTATATTTAAATGTTGGGATGTCAGCAGGTTTTGTTATTAGCAGGTTTCCTTGTGGCTTTTTGTGTGGCCCATAGGTCATTTATACTCACCTGGGTAATTCACTTGTTACATTTGATATATTATCCATTTTTGACTATGTAAATTTGACTTGTTTTCTTGCATTTATCTTTGAATTTAATAAATTATATATTCAGCAAAAAACTCTATGTCCTCCTATTTATATAAATTATGTAAGAGTTGTCTGAACAAATTGGATAGTGGTATGCAGCTGGTACTTTGCTTAATAACATCTATAAGATGCGCCTATTCTGGCACTTAGCCTATCTCTTCCCACTCCCCTGTATCAGTGGGATATGGGGTAATGAAGGGTTAATGTCACCTTGCTATTGTAAGGTGACATTAAGCCAGGTTAATAATGGACAGGCGTCAATTATGACACCTATCCATTATTAATCCAATAGTACGAAATGGTTAATAAAACACACACATTATTAAAAAGTATTTTAATGAAATAAAGACACATGGTGTTTTAATATTTATTATACTCTTAATCCACCTGAAGACCCTTGTCACCTGAAATAAAGTAAAAAAAACAACAATATTCTATACCTTCCGTCGTTACAGTCTTGTCCCACGCTGTAAATCCATCTGAAGGGGTTAAATCATTTTACACCCAGGAGCTCTGCTAATGCAGCTGTGCTCCTGACTGTAAAACTTGGTGAATGAATGGAATGCAGGGGAATGTCCTGTAGTTACCTCGAGTCGCGGTGATGCGCCCTCTGCTGGATGAACTCATATGAACTCGAGCGTGGGAAAATATTCTGAAAACTTGTAGGTTTTATATGCTGTATGGCCAATCTAAACATGCGTTGTGCTGCATATATACCAACCTAACCCAAGCTCAATTTTTGGGTTTTTTCTTTGTATTTTTGCATTCTGTGCAAGCCGGGGTGTGGCCTTCCTCTTCTGAGCTGGAAATTACACTTAGGCCGGCGTCACACTGGCATATTGCATCCGATGCGAGAGCATCGGATGCGATATGCTAATGACACTCGGCTCCTGCTTGCAGCAGAGCAGGAGCCGAGTGTCATGCGTCTGTGCTCCGATTCTCTTGCACAGGGAGGATTGGAGCACAGCTGCGGAGGAGGCGGATAAATTAATTTCTCCATCTCCTCCATTGCTGGGGCCCGCTTATAAAGCACATCACTCGGATGATATCCAAGTGATGTGCGTTGTCTCACTCACACCCATAGGCTTATATGGGTGCGAGTGAGTCGAGAGTATTCCTCGGTCCGAGACAATCGCAGCATGCTGCGATTGTCTCGGACCGAAGAAAACGGTCGACAAAAAGTCGGCTGCTAGGAGCTGCCCCATATGTTAACACTGGTCCGAGTGCAATGCGATTTTTTATCGCATTGCACTCGGCCGTTTAAAACGCCAGTGTGACGCCGGCCCCAAAGGCTTCCCCAGACTGGTGTCCATAGATTGGGACTCGGTCCTTTTGTCTGCCCTTATTCACACACTGAGGTCAATTCTGACACATGTAAGGTTTTTAATATTAGACAGTGTAGGACTGTCCCGATCAGGGCACCTTGATGATGGTGTGATGTTTTTTATGCTATTTTTGATCAAAAACAGTATTGCTAAGAACCCTGAGTTATTTAGATGCACTTTTGCTTTTTTACTTATTTAGTTACAGCAGGGTTTTTTGTTTATTTTGTTTCTTGTAGGTTTTAGAAGCTACAGCACAGTCTGCCTACTGTCCCGACTCCGCCCCCCAATGTGATAAGGAGCTCATTGTCTATAGCTATGTACACAGAGAGTCTGGTGTGGGTGGGGTTAGCTTTCTCAGCTCTGCTGCACTGCTAAGGCCATGTGCACACATTATGGATTGTATGCGTTTTGCTGTGTTTTTTCGCCACGAAAACGCATACACAACACAACCCATTGAATTCAATGGGATTCCGCAATGCTGTGCTAATGCTGCATATTTTTCCACGGCGGAACTGCATCACGCAGCATTCTCATTCTTTGTGCGGAATTGCGGCAATTCCGCACACATAGGGATGCATTGATTCGCTTACTTTCCGCATAGGGCTATGCCCACCATGTGCAAAGTAACTGGATCATGTGCGGATGGTACCCAGGGTGGAGGAGTGGAGACTCTCCTCCAGGCCCTAAAAAAAGAATTAAGATAAAAAATAGTTATATACTCACCTTCCGGCGGCCCGCAGATCCAGCCCAGGCCTTAGCGATGTTCCCGGCAGCTTCCGTTCCGAGTGATGCCTTGCGACAATGACTTGTGATGACGTAGCTGTCTCGCGTGATGCTATGTCATCTGTCGGGAGCATCAGGAGGATCAGGAAGGCTACGGGGGCCGCCGGAAACTGTGAATATTACGATTTTTTTTTTTTATTATTTTTAACATTCTACCTTTTACTATTGATGCTGCATAGGCAGCATCAATAGTAAAAAGTTGGCACACTTGTCAAACACTATGTTTGACAAGTGTGACCAACCTGCCAATCATTTTTCCAAGCGATGCTACAGATTGCTTGGAAAACGCTAGCATTCTGCAAGCTAATTACGCTTGCAAAACGCTAGTGTTTAGCGGGAATACTCTTGCCAATTCCACATGCGTATTTCCCACTGCAGGGAGTTGCGGAATTGCCCGGAAATTTCCACGGCAATTAGGCAACGTGTGCACATAGCCTAAATCTAAAATTTCTGAATATGTCAGAACTGCTGCACTCAGTAATCTAAGTGATACATTGTTGGAGTCCTTTTCTCTTTGCCTACATCCTGCTGCTCTCAGATAAGGTAGCAAAAACCTGCTGACAGATTCCCTTTAATTATGTCTTTATTATCACTTCTATATATAAAACATTGAGTACAGAAAAAACTGAACTGGTTTTCAGTGGATAATAAAGTATTATAACACATCCATTGAAATCAATGGTCAGTCCATGCAATACACAAATATGTGGGTCATCCTGAGTGAAAGATGCGCTTTGTATCTGCGCTCCACTCTATATAGATCAGCTATCATGATGCTGTCTGGAAGCTCAGAATTCCCTAGTAAGATATTTAAAATTCTAACAGAGAAGCTTTAATCAACTGGAAAATGAAACAACTGGAAAGCATTATGCCGGAATATAAGTGTGTGGGTATTTGCTGCTCCTTCTTCCCTGTTTTATGCTAATCTTGCATTATTTTATCCTTGTTCGCTTTCTAACCCCTGGATTTGTAGCTTTAAATGTCAGTATAATCTATAACTTAACATCTTTTTTCATATACAATGATGCAGAGCTGTAGTAAAACATTTTTACTACCTATCACATAAAATTCAAACATACAGACCCCTCAAAGGATCAAGAAGTGTTACAACACAATTATTAGTAGAAAACATATAACCATTTATTTATTAAATACAAATGACAAAACAATAAAACCAGATGGTGCCTCATACCAAGCATAAAACCGGAAGGCAAGGCATATAAGTGGGACTCTAATGAAAACAGGTTTTGTAACCCAAATATATTCTTATAGAAAATTATTGTAGAGGTATATGCTTATAAATTTAATGACTGACACATTGCAATCTTCTTATTGAAATATAAACAATAAAATTACTAACAAGGCCTTTGTTTGACATACGTCTAGGATGAAGGAAAATTCCGGATGGAAAGCATCTCCATGGTACGTCCTAATGGCATAATTAGCCCATATGTGAGACGTCCATAATTAATCAAAGCCCCATAAGAGTCCTCTGGTCTCACATCAATAATAAAGTGCACAAAATCAGGGCAGAACCAGTCTCCACAATGTATCATAGAAATAGCCCATAACACACAACGTCCCAGGTTAGTTAAAGTGCCAAAAGAATCCTCCAAACTCACAGGAACAATAAAGTGCATAAAGTCAGGTTTCCCACATATTACCTCAACGTGAGTCCCACAACAGATTTCAAACGCCAAGTGGCAAGCCAAGCCTCCGGACCCCTACGCACGTTTCGCTGTTGCTTCTTCCTGGGGGTGTGTCAGTGTGCAGGCGTCATGTGATTTTATACAATCCCCCAGCCAATCCAATTGACCAGGGAGGAACTGAAACGTCAGAAACCAATGCATATACAGGCCGGAGTATATGGGCGGAATTAAATGAACAAACATCCAAGTGGCCAATCAGTTTAAACATGGGCGGAACCTCCCAGGGCACATACACCACCCACCATTATGCATGAAGGATTGTCAATCTAGAGCAATATCAAGCGGACTCCAAACTATGGAAGCACTGTGGCGAGACTCATCGGTTTTAACCTTCAGATTGAAAAGGAGCCTTTCAAAAGGAATACTATCGCCCACATATACTCATGCCGATGATTACACACGGCGGGCGGAGTTTAGTGTCAATACCGCAGCCCACCCTATCAATGCAGGGTGGGAGGGGCCTCACACAGACCGACACCATCGCGCAGCCAAACAGTTTGAGGTAGGAGGTGCCTCCAATACATGCCGGCGCAATAGCACAGCCAATCCGCTTAGAGTAGGAGGAGTCTACCCCACACACCTCTAACATAGCGCGGCCACTGATCTTGAAACAGAGACAAAGAGTAACAAAACCGGAGCGATCAGGCAGATTAAAAATAAGAGGAACTATCCCAAATAAGGGAGCCCACCACATATCAATGGCTATATAATGAATATATCTTGGAGATTTCTGGACCTCTTAGCTACTACAGATGGGGTAGATGGCAAAATTTGTTTCAAAATAGGATCTGCAAATAAGACCGACCAATGTTTGTTCAGGATCCGTTTCAGTTGATACCATTTATTGTGAAATCCAGTAATGAATCTCACTTGGTAAGAGACCAGAGGACTCTTATGGGGCTTTGATTAATTATGGACGTCTCACATATGGGCTAATTATGCCATTAGGACGTACCATGGAGATGTTTTCCATCCGGAATTTTCCTTCATCCAAGACGTATGTCAAACAAAGGTTTATATTTCAAGAAGATGTACCTCTACAATAATTTTCTATAAGAATATATTTGGGTTACAAAACCTGTTTTCGTTAGAGTCCCACTTATATGCCTTGCCTTCCGGTTTTATGCTTGGTATGAGGCACCATCAGGTTTTATTGTTTTGTCATTTGTATTTAATAAATAAATGGTTATATGTTTTCTACTAATAATTGTGTTGTAACACTTCTTGATCCTTTGAGGGGTCTGTATGTTTGAATAATATAAGGAAGTGTGGCCCATTCCCACTTAGGGTTTAAAGGGCCAGGGTGGTATGTTTATCCTATCACATAAAATGCCTGGTGTCTGTTCATATAGTGAATAATGTATAAGACGGGTATCACAAGTGTATACACAGCAGGTCGCCCGTGTATGCTCCAGGGGTCTATAAAACCATTCAAGATATTGCAGCCCTGGCTAATCTTACCTTTTTCTTAGCTGGGTTTTGTATATTCAGACTGGCTTTTACATGTGCACAGTGAAAGTGGCAATTTATGTAATTCATTCCTAGGATTCCACACCTGCTCTCATTCTGTCTTTTATGAATCGCGAAGCAGTGGCCAGGCTTTGCTGCCGACAGCTTGACCTACTTTTCCCATTCATTAAGCTGCTTATTCTATTAGCAGGGAAATCCTTCTCTTACCCTCTTATATGTGGATATTTAGATAAATGCATGTGCTTGATTTCAGATGTAATCAAGTCAGAGTCAGGTTTGATAGTTGTGTCTTCAGCTACAACACAGACTAATCTGACACAGAAATGTACATCAACCTCCTTATTAAATATTCATTGTTTGCCGTCAGAAATCTGACAATAAATTATTGATAGAGATCCATGAATTACACTACATTAGTAGTAACATGGGGCTATATACAGTATACAGTAGATATGGCTAAAGGGGCCAGCTAGTATATATGCCCTCTATCCTGAGCCCATCCTAGTAGATATGTCCCTCATCCTGGTATATATATGTCCTCCATCCTGGGATATACAGGTGCATCTCACAAAATTAGAATATCATCAAAAAGTTTATTTATTTTAGTTTTTTAATGCAGTTCTTCAGTTTGTAATGACTCATATATTATATAGAATCATTAGAGAGTGATCTATTTCAAGTGTTCATTTCTGTTAATGTTGATTATTATGTCTTACAGCCACTGAAAACCCAGAAGTCATTTTCTCAGTAAGTTAGAATAATTAACAAAAAACACCTGCAAAGGCTTCCTAAGTGTTTAAAAAGGTCCCTTAGTCTGTTTCAGGTGGCTCTACAATCATGGGGAAGACTCCTGACTTGACAGAAGACCAGAAGACAGTCATTGACTCTCCACAAGGAAAGTAAATTTTGCATTTTATTTGGAAGTCAAGGTCCCAGAGTCTGGAGGAAGAGTGGAGAGGCACACAATCCAAGGTGCTTGTGGTCTAATATAAAGTTTCCACAATCAGTGATGGTTTGGGGAGCCATGTCATCTGCTGGTGCAGGTCCACTGTGTTTTATCAAGACCAAAGTCAGCACAGCGAATTACCAGGAAATTTTAGAGCACTTCAGGCTTCCCTCTACCGACAAGCTTTTTAGAGATGGAAATTTATTTCTCCAGCAGGAATTGGCACCTGTCCACATAGCCAAAGGTACCCTTACCTGGTTTATAAACAACAGTATCACTGTGCTTGATTGGCCAGCAAACTCGCCTGACCTTAAGCCCATAGAGAATCTATGGGGTATTGTCAAAAGGAAGATGAGAGACACCAGACCCATTAATGCAGATGAGCTGAAGGCTGCTATCAAAGCAAACTGGGCTTCCATAACTCCTCAACAGTGCCACAGGCTGATCGCCTCCATGCCACGCTGCATTGATGCATTAATTGATGCAAATGGAGCCCTGACCAAGTATTGAGTGCATTTACTGAACGTACATTTCAGTAGGCCAACATTTTGGATTTTAAATAATTTTTCAAGATGGTGTTATAGAGTATTCTAATTTAGGCTAGTTTCACATTTGCGTTAGAATCCGCAGCGTTTAATCCGCAACCGCAAATTAAGGAAAAAACGCATGGAAATGCGTATAAACGCAGCATTTTTTAGAGACATACGGTAAAGCATGCGGTTTAAAAATACGCGGTGTTTTCATGTTTTTGCATGCGTTTGCGTTTTTTGTGCGAATGGTGGAAAATTTTACAGGAGAAAAATCTAGATAACCAGACACCGCCAATGGGACTACAGAGGGCGTGTATTATGGGATATCTATATGTAGACCATAGGACTGCTGAAATCTTCACAGTTTGCTACTGTATCCTGTGTCATGATAGATCTTCGCATGGAGAGCTTTAATTTCAACCTGGATTTAAGCATCAAGATGTTTCTTGCCTGTGCATTTGCTTGGGAGCAACAAAGAAATCGAGAAAGACAGAGAAGGACACGGCGTCGGCGTTTTTGGTGACACCCCATTATCGTACTCCGAGAGAGTCGTGGAGCCTATCACACGCTATATGGCGAGCTTAATGCCAACCCGGGCAAATTCCTAGAATACACCCGGATGTCGCAAGACTCTTTTCGGGATTTGCTTGGTCGTGTCCAAGGAGCCATCCAGAGCAATTCCTGCAGAGGAACGTCTGCTGGTTACATTATGGTACGTAATAATTCTAAACAAATGCCAGTCATAATTATTGTTTGTCTGACATGTATTCTTTGTATTTTCCTTTATGTCTTTAGCAGAACAACACCATAAATAGAATTGATTGTAATTTATTTTTTATTTATTTTATTACAGATTTCTGGCAACTGGAGAGAGCTTATCATCCCTCCACTTCCAGTACCGGCTTGGAATTTACACCCTGTCTGGAATAGTTGTGGACATCTGCTGGGCTTTGTGGAACGTTCTCCGGGATGAATTTATACCCATACCTACCGAGGACATGTGGATGGGAATTGCAGAGAAATTCTGGAGTGTGTGTGATTTCTCCAACTGTTTGGGTGCGGTGGATGGAAAGCACATACGCATTATCAAACCCACCAAAACTGGATCGGAGTACTTCAACTACAAAAAATATTTTTCTGTTGTGCTCATGGCAATAGCAGATGCGGACTGTCGCTTCATTGCCATGGACATTGGAGCTTTTGGCCGTGGCAATGATTCCCAGACTTTCAAGAACTCGGATATGGGCCAACGTGTGTATGGCAAAAATTTTAATTTTCCATGGCCACGACCTCTCCCCCAACACTCAAGGCCTACCGATGCCATTTGTTATGGTTGGGGATGAGGCCTTTCAGATGTGTGAAAACCTACTGAAGCCATATTCCAGTTGGGACTTAAACCACACTAAAAAGATCTTTAACTACAGACTGACCAGGAACAGTATAGAACAGTAGAGTGTACCTTTGGGATTCTAGTCTCAAAATGGCACATTCTTGCAACAGCCATTAATCTAAAAATGGAGGCAGTCGATGAGGTGGTCAAAGCCTGTGTGGTTCTCCACAATTACATTATGGCTAAGGAGCGACCCAACATTGAACTGGATGAACCAGTTGCAAACCCATTGTCAGATTACCAGCATCACCTGCTGCGGTCAACCGTTGAAGTTGGCCACATACGGAACCAATTTGCTGCCTTTTTTGATTCTGATATTGGACATGTGACATAGCAGGACAATATAGTGTAAAATGTCCTGTTGGGTTTGGGTCTGTACCAGTCATGTTTTAAATGTTACTAATATTTGTTGTTAATAAACTACGTGTTTTGTTATCTTGACCGTGTCTCCTATGTATTTCCTCTACAAACCACTTAGGTTGTTAGTGGTAAGGTTGTTGATGTCATTGCGTCCTGATTCTGTTCTACAGTATCTATTGGACGCAGACTGAAGAGACGATGGCTGTTTACAAAACAGATCTATACTCATCAAGTCAGGTGTCAGAAATAATGAATTCATGATGCACAAATAACAGCCTCATGAATTCACCATTTCTGACACATGTCCAGGTGAGTATAGATATGCCTTGTATGACCTCCATCGTCCCTTCACTTTGGGTGAAATAGATTATGTACACAGAAGAGAAAATGGAGGTTATACAAAGCAGTTCTCTACTCATCAGGTCAGGTGTCATAACTAATGAGTTTTTGGACACATGACCTGTTGAGTTTAGTTCTGCTTTGTATTACCGCCATTTTCTCTTCAGTCTGCAAAACAAAGTCACAGAGTAAGCAGAAGGAAGAGATTATGGAGAAAATACAAGTATTATTTTTGGGGGCCACCTCATATCTCTATACCAAACACACACAAAGCTGCAGTGTTGTACTTACTAACTACTGGAGCTATGAGGTGGCAAAAAAATAAAGTGTGCGGCGCAGTGTTTTGTTCAGCGCACGGTGTGTGTTGCCGGCGGCGAAATACACAATTAACCAAACATTATTGGGGGCAAACATTTTTTTATTAATTTATTTTTTAACAAACAAATTAATTTAACTACGCCTGCTTGGGGTAGAGTGACGGAAATGGGGTGTGTGTAGCTGTGAGACCTGGCTTAATGTGGACAATGCAGGGGTGGCAGGAGAAGGGGCAATTAAAGTAGTGGGGTCTGGAAGTTCGGGGATGGGGCTTGATGCACGAGAGGGCAGAGACACACTGGAAGGGTGAGACAAACCTGACATTACAGACACATTGGGAGGTGAGGGGGGAGGAATTGAGATTGTCCTTTGTTTTGTATTTTGTTTCCCTTTTTGGGAACGGTGCTGCAGTCTGGGGAGCCTCGGTGGGCTCATTTGTTGCGGCCTGGTTGTGGTGGCTGACCTGTCAGGATCTGTGTGCCGCTGCATGGTTGTGGTGGTGGGGAAGGCCATGCCAGGGTCCGGGTGCTACTGCTGCATCATGGTGGTGGTGAAAGCCATTCCAGGGTCCGGGTGCTGCTGCTGCTGCATGCTGGTGGTGAAAAGCATGCCAGGATCTGGGTGCTGCTGCTGCTACAGCTGGGACCTGGTGATGGTGGCTGACCTGTCCTGATCTGGGTGCTGCTGCTGCATGGTGGTGGCAGCGGAGGAGGTCCAAGCAGGAGCAGCAGTTGTCATGGTGGTGGCGGTGGGCTGTCCAACAGCACTCGGTATGGTTGTGGTGCTGTAGTGGTGTCCGGCAGTGCTTGGAATGGAGGTGGCCGTGCAGTGGTATGCAGGAGAGCTCGGCATTGATGTCAAGTGTTACAGTGTTGGCACAGGTGGATATGCCGCCACTGTCTGCTGCAAATACCGACTCTGCTGCATAGCCTGCACATAAGCAGCATTGCAGGCCTGCATGACACTAAGCTGGAGATCAGGAGTAAGGTGTTCCGACATACCCTGTTGAATTTGATTAAAAAAATGATGTGCTGGCCTCTGGAGATTGGCTTTTGCTTGGTCAAGGCTTTTGGTGACCTCCTGGATACGTGTATTCATATGGCTAATGGCAGTATCCAGTCGGTCACCCATCGCCTTGAGTCCATCATGAAAGACCGAGCTCAAGTGCAAAAACTCGGGCATGAGTGACCTGTCCGAAGCCCTCTAACACTGCCGGGAAGAGCCCAAAAAAAGGGGCAGAGGACTGGGAAAGGGGAACACCTGATCAACAAGCTTCTTGGTCTCCAGTTTGTGCACCAGGCCCACTTGGTGCAGTGCTGCTGGATAGCTGGGACGGGTCTGTGGCTGTCTGATGAAGGACCGCTCCAGAACCAGGGTCAAGAGTGCTGCTGCAGAGAAAAAAAAAAAAAGGTGTTGTCCCAGCTCCTTTAAACGAATTCTTTTATTGTAGACACATTAAAATTGTAAACAGCGGCTAAATCCTCATCCTGTGAAGGTGCACTAGTGTGCCAACAGTCCAGCAACGCGTTTCGACCTGAAGAGATCTTTATCACAGCTGATTTCATTATACTCATGCAATAGTCTTATACTTGCCATAAACCAATCACATTTCTTATTTTAACCACATGATTATTTCACGCTAGATCCTTGTATATTACATTTCTTTTTATATATTATTTAGCTCCGCACATATTAAAACACACAAATACAAAACTTAGTTTACATAATATCCCTCAGTAATCAAACATTATTTTGTTTCTTTTATTGAACCTGTCAGGATGACGAGTCCCTAGATTGTATCTCCAAAATGCCTCCCTCTTATGTAGACGTCTTTTAATATTACCTCCTCTTCTAAATCCTCTGACCTGTTCTATTCCTGTGAATCTCAATGATGACATGTTACCATTATGACAATGAATAAAATGCTTTGAAGCCATTGAAATATTCCTTGTATTAATATTGTTATTTTTGATGTCTCTTATATGTTCTGCCATTCTTACTTTTAATTTTCTCGTTGTACATCCAATATATCTTTTATTACATATGGTGCATTCTATTTGGTATACCACATTTTCTGTGTTACAGTTTATAAACTGATTAATGTTATATATACCATTCTCCCACTGGCCCCACTCATAGATTTTACCCATTGCATAATCATTTATGTCTCTTGCAAACTTTCTTTTTTTATGAGTCATAATATCTTCCTCCAATATTGCTACATCTTTCTTGATTTTTATCAAATGTTGCATCATATTGCGGTAGTATTTTATGATTTTCTCAAATCTTCCATTTCTCACAGGATGAGGATTTAGCCGCTGTTTACAATTTTAATGTGTCTACAATAAAAGAATTCGTTTAAAGGAGCTGGGACAACACCTTTTTTTTTTTCTCTGCATTGATTCAACACGTCGGGTTCAGACAAGGTCCCGTGCACCTGCGGCTGAGAGTGGTGAGCTGGCTAGGGCTTTTTTGCCCAAATTTCTTTTTTCTATTTATTTGCTATAGTCAAGAGTGCTGCTCCATGTGCTGTGAAAAAAGAAGAAAAAACACATTACTACCAAACATTTACAAAAGTTAAGCGCCAACTCCTGTGGAATAGAAACATACAGATTAAGGCAATACAACACAACCTAATACACTAAAAAAATACTTACGTTCTCTGGGCAAGGACCGGTCTCAAAAATGCCAGAATGCGGTGGTATTCATATTTTCTGATCCTTGCTCCAGAACCACTAGGAACCCGGCTCTCTTGACGAAAGTCCTTGTTGAAGCGATCCTTCATTGAACGCCAACGTGTTTTGACTTTGAGCACTGTTGAAAAAACAAAAAAGAATGGTTAGACAATGGACTTTTGGCCGTGATCACACAACTGTGTGTGATGAGAGAAACTCCTGAGAGTTTCTCTCATCACACACAGTTGTGTGATCACGGCCAAGGTCACTGCTGCATCACACTGCATTGCAATACTTACAAAATGCATTTCGGACCCGAGTCGAGGCGTTGTCCCAGCCATCCCACATCGCTTTGGCCACCTTATTCCATAGCCGCCGGATCGTCACGTTGTCCGAGTGCTGCAGAACCCGGGTGTCCCACAACAGGACTCGCTCATGGACCAGGGAGATAAGGAGGTCATTTTCAATGAGGTCCTCATCCCGTTCTGGAACCTAAAAAATAAATAAAGACATTAATGTTGGATACATTTGCAGCACCCCAGAGTCCTGGTCGTTGCAGTACTGTGGCTCCGCCACTAAGGGGAGCTATGGTACGTCTGATGGCACTGAAGGAGTTCATCTGACCAGGTATCACAGACACCAATACATTTCACAGCCGGGCCTCCAGGGGGAGCTAAGGGTTCTATTCATTAGGCCACTCCTCACATACTGGTAAAACTGGGGGTCAGGCAGGAAGTTAGAGAGACAGCTGACTGGGTTGGAACCAGGCAACACCTTGTGGCAGGGGGTGTTGTGGGAGAAGATTCAGTAGGGTCCCTGTCAGGGGTGGGATCCTGACAGAGGCCTGGCAACTTGAGAGAACGTAACAGGACCATGCCTGCTCAGTATAGCGACGGTACCCAAGGAAGGATTAGAGGCGAGATAGATTGTGCTGAGTGAGAAACGAGATCAAAGCAACAAGGAGAATACCAGTAGGAGTCGTGCTGTGAGACCGAGGCAACATCCTATTGAGGCGCACAACCGGCGGCCGGAACGCCGAGGGAGTATTACAATATTCAGCTTCAGGCAATACTCTAAACCAACGGCAGGACAGTCAGTCTAAGGCGGGCTGTCTCACCTAAATCACCTATGCAGTCTTGGGGGGCAACTTGTGGAGAGGGGCGACTCTAGGGTCCCGGAAGAGCTCTGAGCCTACCCGTCATACGGGTGCCGTCCTAACCGTAACATCAGGGAGGGACGGAGGATTAGCAGAACATCATCTAATCGAGTTGTGAGGGAACTTCAACAGTTGTGGGGACTTTCCGTAAGCACAGCAGGGAAGGACCGCAACACCTAGCGCTAGAAGGGAGGCACAGATTTCCACCTGCTAAGAGAACTCTGGAGGTGCCATTGGACCGATCGGACTTGCGCAGCCTGGTTATCCGGATTCCGGACTGAGGACCCAGAGATCTTCAGTAAAGAGGTAAAGAGACTGCAACCTGGTGTCCTCGTTATTTACCCGCGTCCGGCACCGCACCACCATCATCCACATCTATTACTGTACGCCCCTCGGCAGGGTCACGGACCGGGCCTAGCCACCGTGACAACCTCAGAGCAGAGACTCAGAGGCCCGGTACCGGGTACCCCTCGGCCCTGCGGCAGTGGGGGTGCTGCAAACTTGGCGTCACGAACAGGATCTACTTAAGCCTGAAGAATCAGGTCATGTGTGCCTTGGAACTGTGATTTATTATAATTGGACTGTACTTTATTGCAAAGACTGTGCCGCGCCATTTACCGCCAAAATCCGCCGCCATTACAGCGCTGAGGAGAGCGCAGGAAGAGAAGAGGGGCGTGGAGTAGGCGTAGGCAAGCTGGGAAGCGCGAAAGACAATGACCGCCCAGTCTAAATATTGCTGTGTCCTGAGGACGTGTCCGTCAGCAGTCGAGACCCGCCTCCTGATTTTCTATGCTGGGTGGAAACCGAAGAAACGAAACTATGACTCAGATGAGGTGGAACTGGAGACCAGGGAAGGCCTGCAGAAAAGAATGGCCCCGCATCGACCCCCGTCACCAGCGGATTATTCCGATATGCCCCCGCTGGAAGATTTGGATCCTTGGGAGCTGCCGATGGGACATCCCGTGCCTGAATGGTCTCCGGTTCGTACGCCTTCCGCAAGAGAGGAGAGCGGCGCCGGAGGAGCTACCGTGAGTGAAGGTACCCAATGCCGCAACTCCCGGGGAGGCCACCTCACCTCTGCACACGACCCGGCCACTGCTGCGACCAGTGGCGCCCCGATGTCCCCGCCGTCTGGCACCAATGCACCGGGGGGGCATGACCTCGGGCCCTTCCCCTGGGGGGAATATCGGAACCACCTGATCGCGGAGTTCCAGCGAGAAGTGGAGCGGGAGGCGCGAGGTGAGCTGCTAGAGGGCTCCCTGCCGAAGTGGGGCGTCGTGATTGTGTACCTGCCCCAGACAGGAAAGGGCTTCGTGCAGGAGATCGGGACAGCCCTGAGAGTCCGCATCACCCGGGACGAAGTGGAGCCCTGCCTGTGCGGAGATGGCGCCAAGTCCTTCCTGAAGCCGGGGGATGTGGTCACATATCGCCGGCACCTAAAGGAGAGCAGCTGGTGGGCCCGGGATATGCAGCGCTGCACCGCCGTTCTGGCGGTATCCCGAACCGAGGGGGAGGAGCTCGCCGCTGAAGCCGCTGCTGCCGCCGCCGCTGCAGTCAGCATTATCCATCGACCTACACAGACCCTCATTGCAGCGCACGACCTGGTCGTGCAGAAGACCCGAACCCACGGGGTGCACCTGGCCGCGGGAGTGAACTTGGAGTCCGACCTGCCTGGGCCGCAGAGGGCCACCTGCCAGGTGAAGCCTCGGTGGGGGCTATCGAAAAATGAGTAAGATATTACTTCTTCATGACATGTAAATAGTTACTGTTCTGCTACGTTGCTGCTAAACCCGTTCAGGGTTAACTTTTAAAGGGATCTCCTTGTTGACCCGGGATCCCTATTGTTTTTTTTTTATTTTTGTTTATTTTCTATGTTCTTTCCTCATTATCAAGAACTGCTGGATCATGAACAATGCATGATACAAACTCCTTGTATATAGTTTGCACCTTCTTAAAGGTGCTCCCTACTGGTTTTACTTAAAGAAGGACTCTTTGCGAAGATACCGCACCAGAGCCTTTGCTGAGTATGGACTGGTAGCTTGAGAAGATGTGCTACCTCATAAAGACTTGGTCCCCTCTTAAAGGGGATGTTCACTTGTTGCACTTAAAGAATGGTATTGCTTTAAGATTGATAGATAGCAATAATGTCTTGACAAAAAGAAAGTGATGATGATGCCTACATGTAAAAGTTATATGTATCCAACTAGTTGACTGTAAGAAATGATTGATAATGTTGATAGAAGAATGAGGACAGAGAGTGAACCCGTACGGGGTTAGTCAGCGAGTCCTCTTAGGAGCCATGAAGGATGGCTCAGTGATTTCAAACTGAAAGTAAATGTTATGTTTTATACTGTGTATAGTAGTTGAAAAGACAGAAGGCCCGGGCTGAAAGGGGCGGTCCTGTAAAGAAAGGAGAGGCAGTAGGCCTGGAGCAGTTAGGACAGGCGGTCCTGCAGATTTAACGAAGGAGAATGAAAGAGAAACAGTTAATTAATATTATAATGTTCAGCATAAGTCTTTAGTGGATAGGAAGTGTACGTCCTTAAAGGCAATGTTAACTTATTATTCAAAAGTTTGCACTAAGTAGAATACCCGGTTGGGTAACAGGAGTTATCTATAGCCTGTAATTTATAATGTTTAACCATGTTTGTAACGTTCAAGTGTCCTCACCTCCCATAAAGGGAAGCTCTGTTCAAGCTTACTTATTGTTATTGCATTTTCAAAATTGTATGTCTTTTTGCTAACCTGTATTGTTGTTTTCTTCCCAGTCCCGGAGTACTGGATTTAACCGGGGGGAGTGCAGCACCCCAGAGTCCTGGTCGTTGCAGTACTGTAGCTCCGCCACTAAGGGGAGCTATGGTACGTCTGATGGCACTGAAGGAGTTCATCTGACCAGGTATCACAGACACCAATACATTTCACAGCCGGGCCTCCAGGGGGAGCTAAGGGTTCTATTCATTAGGTCACTCCTCACATACTGGTAAAACTGGGGGTCAGGCAGGAAGTTAGAGAGAAAGCTGACTGGGTTGGAACCAGGCAACACCTTGTGGCAGGGGGTGTTGTGGGAGAAGATTCAGTAGGGTCCCTGTCAGGGGTGGGATCCTGACAGAGGCCTGGCAACTTGAGAGAACGTAACGGGACCGTGCCTGCTCATTATAGCGGCGGTACCCAAGGAAGGATTAGAGGCGAGATAGATTGTGCTGAGTGAGAAACGAGATCAAAGCAACAAGGAGAATACCAGTAGGAGTCGTGCTGTGAGACCGAGGCAACATCCTACTGAGACGCACAACCGGCGGCCGGAACGCCGAGGGAGTATTACAATATTCAGCTTCAGGCAATACTCTAAACCAACGGCAGGACAGTCAGTCTAAGGCGGGCTGTCTCACCTAAATCACCTATGCAGTCTTGGGGGGCAACTTGTGGAGAGGGGCGACTCTAGGGTCCCGGAAGAGCTCCGAGCCTACCCGTCATACGGGTGCCGTCCTAACCGTAACATCAGGGAGGGATGGAGGATTAGCAGAACATCATCTAATCGAGTTGTGAGGGACCTTAAGAAACGGACACAACAGTTGTGGGGACTTTCCGTAAGCACAGCAGGGAAGGACCGCAACACCTAGCGCTAGAAGGGAGGCACAGATTTCCACCTGCTAAGAGAACTCTGGAGGTGCCATTGGACCGATCGGACTTGCGCAGCCTGGTTATCCGGATTCCGGACTGAGGACCCAGAGATCTTCAGTAAAGAGGTAAAGAGACTGCAACCTGGTGTCCTCGTTATTTACCCGCGTCCGGCACCGCACCACCATCATCCACATCTATTACTGTACGCCCCTCGGCAGGGTCACGGACCGGGCCTAGCCACCGTGACAACCTCAGAGCAGAGACTCAGAGGCCCGGTACCGGGTACCCCTCGGCCCTGCGGCAGTGGGGGCGCTGCACATTAACATAAGGAAAAGAAAGAAAACAGAGACAGAAAACTGGCATGAATATTGAAAGTCAAGAAACAAAAGGAGTCAAGAAGAAAAAGGGAAAGAAAGAGGAAAGTAAAGAAATGAACATCCAAGAATAAAGTGAGGATACAATAAACAGTCAGCCACGTGTACGTACACGCTGCCGCCTAGCCACCCGACCGTGACCCCGCTGCTCCTGCTCAGCCTCTGCCACAGTGGAAGAAGTGCTCTAAAAAAAGAAAAAAAAATTGTCATATGTGTAGATGTGACAGAGAATACTTACCAATCTGAGGAGGTGAGTACTCACTTCACTGACATGTTTGGCTTGTGCAGGCCCTTGGACCTTGCTCCTCCTCCTCAGAAGATGACATTCTATGCAAAAAGAAAGAAATGGCAGAAATTAGGACATATAGAGACAGAAAATAGAAAATAAAGACATTGGCTAGGATATACTCACATTGTTCAGAGTGTAGATTCCTTCCTGTGTCTGGTCTGCTGCGTCTACTCTTGTTCCCAGTCTGCTGAGTAGTGACCTGCAAATGTCCACTTCATCCTTTATCAGTTTGTATGTGCGGGGTGGCTAATCAGTGTCTAGACATGTTTTCCTGTGGTGCAATGCATGCGTTCACAAACTCAAGCAAACGCATGTGCTTGCTAAAGCATGGGTTCACATAGACAGCAATGCATTTTTTTGCTGCATTCCTTCCGCTAACAACTGCATACGTTTCTAGGTGGATAATTGATGCCTCTAAAATTACTACATGTAGTGTTCACCGCACCAAACAGCAGACGACGAAACGACGCATGCGTCATCAAACGCGGCAAAACGCAACCGATCGCAGACACATGCGTCCCTAATGTTAAATATAGGAATACACGACGATGCGGATAATTGCGGAAGAAATGCTGCGTACACAACCGCAAATGTGAAACCAGCCTTACTGAGATAAAGACTTTTGGGTTTTCATTGGCTGTAAGCCATAATAATCAACATTAACAGAAATAAACACTTGAAATAGATCACTCTGTTTCTAATGACTATATAATATATGAGTTTCACTTTTTGTATTGAAGAACTGAAATAAATTAACTTTTTGATGATATTCTAATTTTGTGAGAAGCACCTGTATGTTCTTCATCCTAGCCCCATCCTGATATACATATATACACTGCTCAAAAAAATAAAGGGAGCACTTAAACAACAGATTATAACTCCAAGTAAATCAAACTTCTGTGAAATCAAACTGTCCACTTAGGAAGCAACAATGTTTGACAATCAATTTCACATGCTGTTGTGCAAATGGAATAGACAACAGATGGAAATTATTGGCAATTATCAAGACACACTCAATAAAAGAGTGGTTCTGCAGGTGGGGACCACAGACCACCTCTCAGTACCAGTGCTTTCTGGCTGATGTTTTGGTCACTTTTGGATGTTGGTTGTGCTTTCATACTCGTGGTAGCAGGAGACGGACTCTACCACCCAAGTGTCTCAGGTACTGTGGCAAGAAGGTTTGCTGTGTCTGTCAGCGTAGTGTTCAGAGGCTGGAGGCCCTACCAGGAGACAGGCCAGTACACCTGAAGACGTTGAGGGGGCTGTAGGAGAGCAACAACCCAGCAGCAGGACCGCTACCTCAGCCTTTGTGCAAGGAGGAACAGGAGGAGCACTGTCAGAGCCCTGCAAAATGACTAGCAGGCCACAAATGTGCATGTGTCTGCACAAACGGTTAAAAACCGACTCCATGAGGATGCTCTGAATGCCTGACATCCACAGATGGGGTTGTGCTCACAGCCCAACACCGTGCAGGACGCTTGGCATTTGCCACAGAACACCAGGATTGGCAAATTTGCCACAGGTGCCCTGTGCTCTTCCCATATGAAAGCAGGTTCACACTGAGCTCATGTGACAGATGTGATAGAGTCTGGAGACGCCGTGGAGAATGATCTGCTGCCTGCAATATCCTTGAGCATGACCAGTTTGGCAGTGGATCAGTAATGGTGTGGGGTGGCATTTCTTTGGAGGGCCAAACAGCCCTCCATGTGCTCGCCAGAGGTAGCCTGACTGCCATTAGGTACCGAGGTGCGATCCTCAGACCCCTTGTGAGACCATATGCTGGTGCGGTTGGCCCTGGGTACCTAATGCAGGCCAATGCTAGACCTCATGTGGCTGGAGTGTGTTAGCAGTTCCTGCAAGATGAAGGCATTGAAGCTATGGACTGGCCCGCCCATTCCCCAGACCTGAATCCGATTGAACACATCTGGGACATCATGTCCCGCACCATCCACGTCACGTTGCACCACAGACTGTCCAGGAGATGGATGCTTTAGTCCAGGTCTGGGAGGAGATCCCTCAGGAAAGGATCCGCTGCCTCATCAGGAGCATGCCCAGGCGTTGTAGGGAGGTCATACAGGCACGTGGAGGCCACACACACTACTGAGCATCATTTCCTTGTCTTGAGGCATTTCCACTGAAGTTGGATCAGCCTGTAACTTCATTTTCCACTTTGATTTTGAGCATCATACCTACTCCAGACCTCCTTGGGATATTAGTTGCGATTTACGTTGATCATTTTTAGTTTTTATTGTTCTCCACACATTCCACCATGTAATGAATAAAGATTTACAACTGGAATATTTCATTCAGTGATATCTAGGATGTGGGATTTTAGTGTTCCCTTTATTTTTTGAGCAGTATATATATATATATATATATATATATATATATATATATATATATATATATATATATATATATATATATATATATATATATATATATATATATATATAGTGTTTGCCCCTTACTAATTTCCTATTCTTTTGCATGTTTGATCACCAAACAAATTTAAATATTAGACGAAGATAACACTACTGTAGTAAAAACAAGGTGCAGTTTTTAAATGAAGGTCTTAAACTGTGAGAGACAATCTAAGAATGAAAAACAGAAAGTCACATTGTATGATTTTTACATAATTAGCCTGTTATTGCATGAAATAAGTATTTGATACAATAGAAAAACAGAACTTACCATATATACTTGTGTATAAGCCAACCTGAGTATAAGCCAAGGCACCTAATTTTCCCCCGAAAAAGTAGGAAAACGTTTTTACTCGAGTATAATCTGGGTATGCATTGTCCCCTCATCACTATCTTGGTATGCATGGTTTCTCGTCCCCAGCCTTGTCTGCATGGATCCTTATCCCCATCCTTGTCTGCATGGCTCCTTATCCCCAGCCTTGCCTGCATGTCTCCTTACCCCAATCATTGTCAACATGGCTCCTTGTCCCTGTCCTGGTATGCATGGTTCCTCATCTCTATCCTTGTATGCATGGCCCCCATGAGAAAAGCATAAAAAAACCAAAGCATACTACGTACCTTCCCTGCACGCTCTTGCAGCATCTTGCACTGGTGCCAGTAGCTCCTGCGGCTGAGCGGTCACGTCTCTCTGCTCATTAAGGGAATGAATATTCCCCTTTCTCCATGCTTATGGGAGTGGAGAAAGGGGAATATTCATAACTCTTAAGTAGCGCGCACCCATGATAGCCCGGCAGCTGCTGGAAGCCGGTGACTGTGGCTGACACTGTGCGCGATATAAGAGAAATGAATATTCACTGCCAGTGCAGTGAATATTCATTTCTCTTTAGCAGCGGGCACAGGCTTTAGCTGCAGCAGGCTCCTGCCTTCTGTGACCCACTGCTCCGCTGCTCCCCCTTCCCCACCGTCTTCTGGGACAATGACTCATGTCTAAGCCGAGGGGGTAGTTTTCAGCACAAAAAAAGTGCTGAAAAATTCAGCTTATACATAAGTATATATAGTAATATTTGGTACAGAAACCTTTGTTTGCAATTACAGAGGGCAGAAGTTTCCTGCAGTTCTTGACCAGGTTTGCACATACTGCAGCAGGGATTTTGTCTCACTCTGTACAGATCTTCTCCAGATCTGTCAAGTTTCAGGACGGTCACTGGGCAACATTGAGTTTCAGCTCCTTCCAAAGATTTTCTGTTGGGTTCAGGTCTGAAGACTGGCTAGAGGACTCCAGAACCTTGAAATGCCTCTTAAGGAGCCACTCCTTAATTGCCCTGGCTGTGTGTTTCGGGTCATTGTCATGCTCGAAGATCCAACCATAACCCATCTCCAATGCTCTTACTGAGGGAAGGAGGTTGATGGCCAAAATCTTGCAATACATGACCACATCTGTTCTTCCATCAATATGGTGCAGTCATCCTGTTCCTTTTGCAGAGAAGCACTCCCAAAGTATGATGTTTTCCGCACCATGCTTTACAGTTGGGACGATTTTCTTGGAGTTGTACTCATCCTTCTTCTTCCTCCAAACATGATGAGTGGAGTTTATACCAAAAAGTTCTGTTTTGGTTTCTTTCATCTGACCTTCTCCCATGCCTCCTCTGGATCATCCAGATGGTCATTGGGAAACTTCAAATGTGTTACTAACAGTAATGTTTCAGACTGTGGTCTCAGCTCTCTTCAGGTCCTTGATCCTTCAGATCTCCCCATATAGTTCTGGGTTGATTCCTGATCTTTCTTATAATCATTCTTACCCCACGAGGCCAGATCTTGCATAGAGCCCCAAAGTGAGGAAGATTGACAGTCATCTTGTGTTTCTTCTATTTTATAATAATTGTGCCAACAGTTGTTGCCTACTCACCAAGCTGCTTGCTTATTGTCCTGAGCCCATCCCAGCCTTGTGCAGGTCCAATTTTGTCCCTGGTATTCTCAGAGAGCTCTATGGTCTTAGCCACGATGGGGAGGTTGGAGTATGATTGAGTTATATGGACAGGTGTCTTTTATAGTGGTAAATATTTCAAACAGGTGCAATTAATTCAGGTAATTAGCACAGAGTATGAGGATTTCTTAAAGAAAAACAGGTTGGTGATGGCCAGAATTCTTGTTGGTTGGCAGGTGATCAAATATTTATTTCATGAAATAAAATGCAATTTAATTATTTAAAAATCATACACTGTGATTTTCGTTTTTTATTTGTATGTTCTGTCTCACAGTTATAGTGTGCCTACAAAAAAAACTACAGATCTCTCCATTCTTTGTAGGTGGGAAAACTTGCAAAATTGGCAGTGTATCAAATACTTATTTGCCTAACTGTATGTTCCTTTTCTTTGCCCCATCCTGGCATACAGTGGCATGTAAAAGTTTGGCACCCATGGTTAAAATTACTGTTTTTGAGTATAGTTAAGCCAGTTGAAGATGAAATGATCTCTAAACGGCCTAAAGGTAAAGATGACATATTTACTTTGTATTTTAGGCAAAACAAAATCTTTTCAGCTTTTACATTTTAACAATCAAACAAGGAAAATGAGCCTATGCAAAAATGTGGGCACCCCGCATGGTTATTTCCTAGTAGCACCCCCATTTGAAAGTATCACAGCTTGTAAACACTTTTTGTAGCCCACCAGTTTTTTTTCTTTCAGTTCATGTTTGAGGGATTTTCAACCATTCCTTGAAAAATTCTTTCAGTTCTGTGAGGCTCCTGGGTCGTCTTGCTTGCACTGATATTTCGAAGTCTAGCCACAGATTTTCAATGCTATTCAAATCAGGGGACAGTGAGGGCCACTGTAAAACTTTCAGTTTGCACCTTTTGAGGTAGTCTATTGTGGACTTTTATGTGTGTTTAGCGTCATTATCCATTTGTAGAAGCCATCCTCTTTTCAATTTCAGGTTTTTTACAGACCAAACCTTTAGCGCCGCCCCTTTATGAGTGAGGTCCTTAAGAGGCTTGACAATCTGAGACAATCCTCTAATAAAATTTCTGTAATAATTTGCAAACCCTAAAAAGCACTGTAGAGCCTTAAGGTCGCTGGGCTGAACCCAGTCAATGATGGCCTGAACTTTCCCAGGATCCATCTTAAACCCGGAGGCTGACACAATGCAAAAATGATATTTCTTGAACAGAAAAGGCACATTTTTCAATTTTAATGAACAACCAATTATCCCTCAACCTTTGCAAAACCAAACGGACATGTTTATGATGTGAATCCAGGTCAGGTGAGAAAATCAGAATGTCATCCAAATAAACCACAATAAATCTCCCAATATAATCAGAGAAAATATCATTCATAAAATTTTGAAAAGCTGCAGGTGCATTTGTAGACCAAAAAGCATGATGAGATTTTTAAAGAGACCTTCAGATTTTAAAAATGCTGTCTTCCACTCATCACCCTCACAAATTCGTATAAGATTATATGCCCCTCTAAGATCCATTTTGGAAAACCGTTTGGCCCTAGAAAGTTGATTATATAGATCTGGAATGAGTAGAAGTGGATAAGTATTTTTAACCGTTATTTTGTTTAATTCTCAGAAATCGAGGCAAGGATGGAGACCTCCATCTTTCTTTTTAACAAAAAAAGAATCCAGCAGCTAACGGAGATGAGGAAGGGCAAATATGGCCTTTTTGTAAACCCTCGCTAATATACTCTTTCATGGCTGACTGCTCAGGGCCAGACAAGTTATATAAGGGAGCCTTGGGTAATTGGCATGAGGAATGAGATTAATTGAACAGTCATAGGGGCGTAATAGGAGGTAATATCTCAGACTCTTTTTCCGAAAAAACATCTCCAAAGTCTTTCAGGTATTCCGGAAGACTCTCCAGACTAACAGAACAAACATGCACAGATTTAAGACATTTTTCAATACAAAAAGGACCCTATTTGACAATATCTCCCCGATTCCAGTCAATAATTGGATTACGCATACGCAGCCAAGGAATACCCAACACAATTCCAGCAGGTAAATTGTTCAAAACATAACAGGAGATATTTTCCATATGAAGAGACGCCATTTTGAGTGTGAACTCCATCGTAACTAGCCTAACCAGATTTTTGAGCATCGGTGTTCTGTCAATGGCCACAATTTGAATAGGGCTTTCTAGTTTAACTGTCCCTAATCCTAACTTCAGAACCAGTTCCCCATCTATGAAATTAGCAGCAGATCCGCAGTTAACCCTAGAACGCATACCCATAGAAATTTACACATTCACGCACCTGGGGCCTTTTAGGCCTGTTTACAATTGTCATGGAATAACTCAAATAAAAATACTTTTCAAAGTTTATTGCAAAGTAAGGATGCATTCCCACTAGCACAGGGGTCCGCCAGGACGGGATTCCGTAATGGATTTGACCTCCTGGTGACCCCAGCTAAGGCTGGCGGATGCATACCTGGGGCCTCACAGGCCTGCCAGGTTACTTGTTTTCTATTTTCTGTAAAATTACTTTAGTTAGAATTTTTAAACTCTAGGTATTCCTCAGGTATATAGTTGTTAGTAATTTCCAGTTGTTCATATATTTTTATGTTATAGGCATTTCGGTATAACAACCTTTTTTTGGGACTACCCCATATTCACGCACCTGGGACCCTTTACGCCTGTGTGCAAATAACACGGAATAACTCAAATAAAAATACTTTTCAAAATTTATTTTACAATTGCAAGGTAAGGATGCATTCCAACTAGCGCTGGGGTCCGCCAGGAGGGGATCCGTAATGGATCTGACCTCCTGGTGACCCCAGCTAAGGCTGGCAGAATCCCGCGATTCCGGCAGCCTTAGCTGGAGTTACCAGGAGGTCAGATCCATTATGGATCCCCTTCTGGTGAACCCCAAAGCTACTGGGAACACAGCCTAAGATGTGTATATTTCAAAACATAATTATGTGCATAAAACAACAAAAAAGTAAGTAAACGGGCACGCCAAATATAGGCATTCTATATGCAATTTTTTTATGAAAACATGTTTTGGTTGTAGCAAACTTGATGCAGGAATATTTATTTGTAACTTTACATATTCCCCCGACAATTCTCGCATATTATTTTTTCGGCTGAATGTTCCTTGCACACATTTTGTCTGCAAGTAGAACAGAAACGCTCCGATTTTCTTTCCTTCTTTGCTGGACAAATATAGCAGCGCTTTCTTTTTTTTTCTCTTTGCTCTGGATGTTCCAGAAAGCGTATTCCACATCGGATCATTGCCTCCGTAATTTGCCTTGATAAGCATATCATGCTGCTTCTCTCCATCATAGTAGGCATCAAAAGTTCATAACAAAGTTCTGTCAAAAATAGACGTCTCTTGTCTTTCCTGTTGGCATGGAATTCTGGATTAGTTTGACAATAAACAATGTAGCTATTGAGGGCTGACACATCAAGGATATTGGAAAAAAGGGCAACAGGCCAACGTTTAGTCTGCCTTTTGCACGAATACTCTCCAATCATTTCATCCATCTTGTCGACACCTCCTTTTGTCTTATTATAATGCAGTATGATTTCAGTTTTTTTTTTCCTGTCATTGGTGTCAATACTTCCATCATGATGCATTGTACTCAGTAATATCATGGATTTTTCTTTCTTGGCTTTCTAAGACACCATTGTTGCTTGATTGCAGAAACCGAATACACTCTCGTAGATTGTTCGCTGTTAGTGTTGAGTGATACCTTCCGATATCGGAAAGTATCTGTATCGGAAAGTATCGGCCGATACCGGCAAAATATCGGATCTCTCCGATACCGATACCCGATACCAATGCAAGTCAATGGGACGAAAATATCGGAATTAAAATAAACCCTTTCTTTCCTTATAGGTTCATTCTACATGAAGGAAAACAACTAAGAATAATGTAGGATGTATTGGGGGAGGTGGCGGAGACATTAAAGGCATAGAGGTTTAGCCCAATCAAATAGAATAGCAGGAATTTTTTTTTTTTTTTAAGATGTTCGGAGTTACAAAAATATTGACTATGTTAAGAATTTTTTTATTTTGTCAGATATTGATGTTTCACTACTTCCACGCCCTTCATCTTTTTTTTACCTTCTCCCACACTTTCTTCTTCATCATCATCAGCATCTTTGACATCAACTTCTTCTTCACCTTATTCATCTTCTTCTTCATCTTCTACCTATTATTTTTTTTTGTTACATTCTTCATATTCTTTTTATTCAACTATTCTTCTTCTTCATATTCTACTTCTTCATCATATTCTTATTTGTGACAGGCATTCCTGTAGTTGTTATCTATAAAAGTTTGAAGATTACACCTTCCTTTCTGCCTGTCACAAAAGAGTTACATTTGTCCGCGTTCAGTTTGGCCTGCAGCATCAGGCTTTATCCAGGGGCACCACGAGGAGGAACGGACTCACCCCCATACACTGCTTAGTCTTCTTCTGCTTAAAATTTAGATAATATCTTTTGCTCTGATATTTAGTGTTATGCTTAATGTTCTTCTGCTCTTTGTTCTGCAGCCTCTTGTTCTTCTTCTTCTCGGTCTTCCATGTCGTCGTCTCCAGGGTCGTCATCTCCGGGGTCGTCGTTGTCGTCGTCGTCGTCATCGGGGTGGTCTTCAGGGTCATCATCTCCAGGGTCGTTGTCATCTCAGTGGTTGTCGTCTCTGGTGTCGTCGTCATCTTAGGGGTGGTCTTCCAGGTCGTCGTCTTTAGGGTCTTGAACTTGGAAATGTAGCAGAAGGTACAAGAAGGCCGAGAACCAGCTGATGGAACTGGAACTTGGATGGCTACCCGAAGGTCCAAGAGCCAATGCAATGGAACTACCGAGGACCAGCTGACGTTATTGGAACCCAGTAACTAAGCAGGAGGTACCCGTGCCAGAAAGCACTACCAAGGACCACCTGACGTTGGTGGAACTCGGATACCCAGAAGGAGGCACCTAAGCCAAAGGCTCTGCCCGGAACCAGCTGACGGTACTGGAACCAGGATGGGGAGCAGAAGGTACAAGAGCAAAAGACACTGCCGAGAACCAGCTGACGGTACTGGAACCCAGATGGGTAGCCGAAGGTCCAAGAGCCAATGGAACTACCGAGGACCAGCTGACGTTACTGGAACCCGGTTACTAAGCAGGAGGTACCCGTGCCTGAAAGCACTACCAAGGACCACCTGACGTTGGTGGAACTCGGATACCCAGAGGGAGGCACCTAAGCCAAAGGCTCTGCCCGGAAACAGCTGACGGTGCTGGAACCAGGATGGGGACCTATTCAAGCTTGTCTTCCTAGAGCCCCAACTAGCGGTGTTGGAGCAAAGGGTCAGCAGGGGGAGCAGAGTGTAGGCCGAAGCCTGCACTGGAAGCATTTGTAGGTCTGTTGTGTCTGCGTGGCATTTGCAGGACACGTTGCTGGCTACACAGCTGGGGAGCAGCTGGCGTTGCTGAACCCCACTGACACATTGGCGGGTGTTTTTCTCTGTGCAGCCAGCACTTCCGGGCACCAACTGGCGGTGTTAGAGCCCAGGGTCTGCAGGAGGAGCAGAGTGTAGGCCGAAGCCTAATTGAACCAATTTTAAAGGTAACCTTTAACCCCCCCTCAGGTGTTACAAACTAGAAGAGCCACCTTGTGCAGCAGTAATGCTGCACAAGTAAAAGGTTGCTCTTGTAATTTTGTTCCTTGCACACGCTGAATGAAACACGTATAAAATGTAGCCCCTTATACAGTAAAAACTGTCTTGGAGGCGTGAGTTCCCTTCTTAATGAGACGCAGCACAGCTGTCAAAACTACGACCTTGGTGCTTGTCGCGGCCTCCTGTGCGTCGCATTTTGCTGTACAGGAGTGTTGTGAATTCTGCTCTTGGGTTCTCTCCGGTGGTTGTTGGTAGTAATGCAGTTGTCCCTGGGTTGCAATCCTGGGCAGGTGTCCCTGCTGATTGCAGCTCTGACTGGGATATTTAGGTGTGCAGGATTCATTAGCCCTTGCCAGTTGTCCATTGTTCTTGGAGGTTTTGCATCTCTGTCTGGTTCCTCCTGCCCTGCTGCCAAATCAGCAAAGATAAGTGTCTGGTTTTGTTTCTACAGCACACATGCTGTGTGCTTTACAATTCAGTACTATTTAATGTTTTTTCTTGTCCAGCTTAGACTGTGCTTGGATATTTCAGTCAAATTGGATTCTCAGGAGATGCAGATATACATTCCATGTCTTTAGTTAGATGGTGGAATTTTTGTATTATCTGCTGTGGATATTTTTAGGGTTTTAATACTGACCACTTAGTATTCTGTCCTATCCTTTCCTATTTAGCTAGCGTGGCCTCTTTTGCTAAATCCTGATTTCTGCCTGCGTGTGTCTTTCCTCTAAAACTCACAGTCAATATTTGTGAGGGGGCTGCCTATCCTTTGGGGTTCTGCTCTGAGGCAAGATAGAATTCCCATTTCCATCTATAGGGGTATTTAGTCCTCCGGCTGTGTCGAGGTGTCTAGGATGTGTTAGGTACACCCCACGGCTACTTCTAGTTGCGGTGACAGTTTAGGGTTTGCGGTCAGTACAGGTTCCACCTACTCCTGAGAAAGTCTCATGCGGCTCCAAGGTCACCGGATCATAACAGTACAACTGGCCAACAATGAGTTAAATGCATCTCAGAAGAAGGGAAGAAAGAGCCATTTTTTTTTCTGTAGCCAGCTTTGTCTTTTCTTTCCTCTTTTTCTCAGGGTGGCTGAGGAGTCTTGTGCTAGCATGGATGTTCAGGGATTAGCTTCTCGTGTAGACCAGCTTGCTGCTAGGGTACAGGGTATTTCTGATTATATTGTTCAGACTCCAGTTTTAGAGCCTAAGATTCCAAGGTCCAAATTTTTGAGTTTTAAAAATAACTGTAAACTGTTTTTTGCTCTGAGACCTCGATCTTCTGGTGATTCCATTCAGCAGGTTAAAATTGTCATCTCCCTGCTGCGTGGTGATCCTCAGGATTGGGCATTTTCCCTGGAATCTGGGAATCCGGCCTTGCTTAATGTAGACGCCTTTTTTCAGGCTTTAGGATTATTATATGATGAACCAAATTCTGTGAATCAAGCGGAGAAGATCTTGTTGGTCCTGTCTCAGGGTCAAGAAGCGGCAGAATTGTATTGTCAGAAATTTAGAAAATGGTCTGTGTTGACTAAATGGAATGATGATGATGATGCTTTGGCGGCAATTTTCAGAAAGGGTTTTTCTGAATCCGTTAAAGATGTTATGGTGGGGTTTCCCACGCCTTTCAGTCTGAGTGATTCTATGTCTCTGGCCATTCAGATTGATCGGCGTTTGCGGGAGCGCAGAACTGTGCACGCTGTGGCGTTGTCCTCAGAGCAGATGCCTGAGTCAATGCAGTGTGATAGGTTTCTGTCTAGAACGGAACAACAGGGATTCAGACGTCAGAATAGGTTGTGTTTTTATTGTGGCGATGCTTCTCATGTCATTTCAGTCTGCCCTAGGCGTACAAAGAGGATCGCTAGTTCATTTACCATCAGTACTGTACAACCTAAATTTTTATTATCTGTGTCCTTGATCTGCTCATTATCATCATTTTCTGTCATGGCGTTTGTGGATTCAGGCGTCGCCTTGAACTTAATGGACTTTGAGTTTGCCAGGCGTTGTGGTTTTCCTTTGCAGTCTTTGCAGAACCCTATTCCTTTAAAGGGCATTGATGCTACACCTTTGGCTAAAAACAAGCCCCAGTTCTGGACACAGGTGACCATGTGCATGGCGCCAGCCCATCAGGAAGATTGTCGATTTCTGGTGTTGCATAATTTACATGATGCTATCGTGCTGGGTTTTCCGTGGTTGCAGGCACATAATCCTGTGTTGGATTGGAAATCTATGTCTGTGACTAGTTAGGAATGTCAGGGGGTTCATAATGATGTTCCTTTGATGTCAGTCTCCTCTTCTTCCACTTCTGAAATTCCAGAGTTTTTGTCTGATTTTCAGGATGTATTCGATGAGCCCAATTCCAGTTCCCTTCCACCGCATAGTGACTGAGATTATGCGATTGACTTGATTCCAGGCTGTAAGTTTCCTAAGGGCCGACTTTTCAACCTGTCTGTGCCTGAACATACCGCCATGCGGAGTTATGTTAAGGAGTCTTTGGAGAAAGGACATATTCGGCCATCTCCTTCACCGTTGGGAGCAGGATTTTTTTTTTGTTGCTAAGAAGGATGGCTCCTTGAGACCCTGTATTGATTATCGCCTCTTGAATAAGATCATGGTCAAGTTTCAATACCCTTTACCTCTGCTTTCCGATTTGTTTGCTAGGATTAAGGGGGCTAGTTGGTTTACTAAGATTGACCTTCGGGGGGCATATAATCTTGTTCGTATTAAGCAGGGTGATGAATGGAAAACAGTTTAATACGCCCGAAGGCCATTTTGAATACCTTGTGATGCCATTCGGGCTCTCTAATGCTCCATCTGTTTTTCAGTCCTTCATGCACGATATCTTCCGGACTTATCTTGATAAATTCATGATTGTATATTTGGATGACATTTTAATTTTTTCCGATGATTGGGAGTCTCATGTGAAACAGGTCAGGATGGTATTTCAGATCCTTCGTGATAATGCTTTGTTTGTGAAGGGGTCTAGTGTCTCTTTGGAGTGCAGAAGGTTTCTTTTTTGGGCTTTATTTTTTCTCCCTCATCTATAGAGATGGATCCGGTTAAGGTTCAGGCCATTCATGATTGGATTCAACGCACATCTGTGAAGAGCCTTCAGAAATTTTTGGGCTTTGCTAATTTTTATCGCCGTTTCATTGCTAACTTCTCCAGTGTGGTTAAACCCTTGACCGATTTGACGAAGAAAGGCGCTGATGTGACGAATTGGTCCTCTGCGGCTGTCTCTGCCTTTCAGGAGCTTAAACGCTGATTTACTTCTGCCCCGGTGTTGCGTCAACCAGATGTTTCTCTTCCGTTTCAGGTTGAGGTTGACGCTTCTGAGATTGGGGCAGGGGCCGTTTTGTCTCAGAGGGATCCTGTTGGTTCCTTGATGAAACCGTGTGCCTTCTTTTCCCGTAAGTTTTCGCCCGCTGAACGTAATTATGATGTCGGCAATCGGGAGTTGTTGGCTATGAAGTGGGCGTTTGAGGAGTGGCGACATTGGCTCGAGGGAGCTAAGCACCGTATTGTGGTCTTGACCGATCATAAAAATCTGATTTACCTCGAGTCTGCCAGGCGGCTGAATCCTAGACAGGCTCGATGGTCCTTGTTTTTTTCCCGTTTTGATTTCGTGGTCTCGTATCTTCCGGGTTCTAAGAATAGTAAGGCTGATGCCCTCTCTAGGTGTTTTTTGCCTGATTCTCCTGAGGTCCTTGAACCGGTCGGCATTCTGAAAGAAGGGGTGGTCCTTTCTGCCATTTCCCCTGATTTACGACGGGTTCTTCAGGAATTTCAGGCTGACAAACCTGACCGCTGTCCAGTGGGGAAACTGTTTTTTCCTGATAGATGGACTAGTAGAGTGATTTCTGAGGTTCATTGTTCTGTGCTGGCTGGCCATCCTGGTATTTTTGGTACCAGAGATTTGGCTGGTAGGTCCTTTTGGTGGCCTTCTTTGTCACGTGATGTGCGTTCTTTTGTGCAGTCCTGTGGGACTTGTGCGCGGGCCAAGCCTTGTTGTTCCCGTGCTAGTGGGTTGCTTTTGCCTTTGCCGGTCCCTGAGAGGCCCTGGACGCATATTTCTATGGATTTTATTTCTGATCTTCCGGTTTCCCAGAAGATGTCTGTCATCTGGGTTGTTTGTGACCGGTTCTCTAAGATGGTCCATTTGGTGCCTTTGCCTAAATTGCCTTCCTCTTCTGATTTGGTTCTGTTGTTTTTTCAGCATGTGGTTCGTTTGCATGGTATTCCGGAGAATATTGTGTCCGACAGAGGGTCCCAGTTTGTTTCTCGGTTTTGGCGGGCCTTTTGTGCTAAGCTGGGCATTGATTTCTCTTTTTCTTCCGCATTTCATCCTCAGACAAATGGCCAGACCGAGCGAACTAATCAGACTTTAGAAACTTATCTGAGATGCTTTGTGTCTGCTGATCAGGATGATTGTGTGGCTTTCTTGCCATTGGCCGAGTTTGCCCTTAATAATCGGGCTAGTTCGGCTACCTTGGTTTCGCCCTTCTTTTGTAATTTTGGTTTTCATCCTCGTTTTTCTTCTGGGCAGGTTGAGCCTTCTGACTGTCCTGGTGTGGATTCTGTGGTTGACAGGTTGCAGCAGATTTGGGCTCATGTGGTGGACAATTTGGTATTGTCTCAGGAGGAGGCTCAATGTTTTGCTAACCATCGTCGGTGTGTTGGTTCCGGGCTTCGGGTTGGGGATCTGGTCTGGTTGTCTTCCCGTCATGTTCCTATGAAGGTTTCTTCCCCTAAGTTTAAGCCTCGCTTTATTGGACCTTATAGGATTTCTGAGATTATTAATCCGGTGTCTTTTCGCTTGGCCCTTCCGGCTTCTTTTGCTATCCATAATGTCTTCCATAGATCTTTATTGCGGAAATATGTGGTGCCCGTTGTTCCCTCTGTTGATCCTCCGGCCCCTGTGTTGGTTGATGGGGAGTTGGAGTATGTGGTTGAGAAGATTTTGGATTCTCGGCTTCAGTACCTTGTTAAATGGAAGGGTTATGGCCAGGAGGATAATTCTTGGGTTTTTGCCTCTGATGTCCATGCTGCTGATTTGGTCCGTGCCTTTCATCTGGCTCGTCCTGATCGGCCTGGGGGCTTTGGTGAGGGTTCGGTGACCCCTCTTCAAGGGGGGATACTGTTGTGAATTCTGCTCTTGGGTTCCCTCCGGTGGTTGTTGGTAGTAATGCAGTTGTCCCTGGATTGCAATCCTGGGCAGGTGTCCCTGCTGATTGCAGCTCTGACTGGGATATTTAGGTGTGCAGGATTCATTAGCCCTTGCCAGTTGTCCATTGTTCTTGGAGGTTTTGCGTTTTGCATCTCTGTCTGGTTCCTCCTGCCCTGCTGCCAAATCAGCAAAGATAAGTGTCTGGTTTTGTTTCTACAGCACACATGCTGCGTGCTTTACAATTCAGTACTATTCAATGTTTTTTCTTGTCCAGCTTAGACTGTGTTTGGATATTTCAGTCAAGTTGGATTCTCAGGAGATGCAGATATACATTCCATGTCTTTAGTTAGATGGTGGAATTTTTGTATTATCTGCTGTGGATATTTTTAGGGTTTTAATACTGACCGCTTAGTATTCTGTCCTATCCTTTCCTATTTAGCTAGCGTGGCCTCTTTTGCTAAATCCTGATTTCTGCCTGCGTGTGTCTTTCCTCTAAAACTCACAGTCAATATTTGTGAGGGGGCTGCCTATCCTTTGGGGTTCTGCTCTGAGGCAAGATAGAATTCCCATTTCCATCTATAGGGGTATTTAGTCCTCCGGCTGTGTCGAGGTGTCTAGGATGTGTTAGGTACACCCCACGGCTACTTCTAGTTGCGGTGACAGTTTAGGGTTTGCGGTCAGTACAGGTTCCACCTACTCCTGAGAAAGTTTCATGCGGCTCCAAGGTCACCGGATCATAACACTGGAGTCTGCGCTGTTGTGTTATCCCTTGGCCCTGCGCTGTTAGCGCTGCCCGTCTTCTGACATCATTTCATGTCGGCCGGTGCGGTTCGCGATGCCCATGAATCCCAGCCCCGCAGTGTCTTTTCATTAATTCACACTGCGGGGCTGGGATTCATGGCCTTGCCCAGTAAATATGTTCGCCTCTCACTCGTGTCCTTACACCTGCTTCAGACTGTGCGGCGTCAGCTGATCCCTTATCGCATGCCACGGCCATGAAGCCGCACAGTCTGAAGAAGGCGGAAGGAGATGAGTGACAGGCGAACATATGCACTGCTCATGCCCACCAATCACACCCTTACAGTCAAAATAAATAAGACACCGAGGGGCGTTGTGTCGGGCAGGGCGGCCGCAGAGGCGCAGCCAGCCAACCAATGATGTCAGAAGACGGGCAGCACTACCAAGGGGGCTGCTGCGCGTAATTACAAAGGAAAGTCACACCTCAGGGACGGTGTAATGGTCTCAGGGGACATATTTTATACGTGTTGAGTTCGACGTGTGCAAGGACAATAACTGAATGAGCCACCTTGTACAAATGCAGCATTACTGCTGTACAAGGTGGCTGTTATACATACAAACGCCTGGGGGGGACAGGTTCCCTTCAATTTCAGTTGTTGTGTCTGCGTGGCGTTTGCAGGACACGTTGCTGGCTACACAGCGGGGGAACAGCTGGCGTTGCTGAACCCCACTGACACATTGGCGGGTGTTTTTCTCTGTGCAGCCAGCACTTCCGGGCACCAACTGGCGGTGTTAGAGCCCAGGGTCAGCAGGAGGAGCAGAGGAGCAGAGTGTAGGCCGAAGCCTGCACTGGCGGCAGCTTTGTGTGGTGTTTGCAGGACACGTTGCCGGCTACACAGCGGGGGAACAGCTGGCGTTACTGAACTCCACTGACACATTGGCTGGTGTTTTTCTCTGTGCAGCCAGCACTTCCGGGCAAGAACTGGCGGTGTTAGAGCCCAGGGACAGCAGGAGGAGAGGGAGCAGAGTGTAGGCCGAAGCCTGCACTGGAGGCAGTTTTAGGTCTGTTGTGTCCGCGTGGCGTTTGCAGGACACGTTGCCGGCTACACAGCGGGGGAACAGCTGGCGTTGCTGAACCCCACTGACACATTGGCGGGTGTTTTTCTCTGTGCAGCTAGCACTTCCGGGCACCGACTGGCGGTGTTAGAGCCCAGGGACAGCTGGAGGAGCAGAGTGTAGGCCGAAGCCTGCACTGGAGCAAGTTGAAAGGGAACCTTTACCCCCCCAGGCGTTTGTTGCTGAAAGAGCCAGCTTGTACAGCACTAATGCTGCAAACGGAAAAGATGGCTCTTTTAATTATGCTCCTTGCAAACGCTGAAGTAGACACTTATTAAATGTGTCCCCTCACACCGTAAAACCGTCCCGGAGGTGGGACTTTCCTTCGTAATGTGACGCAGCACAGCCATCATTCCTACCCCCTTGGTGCCATGTGCCGCCTCCTCAGCGTTGTTTGATTCTGTCCCGGAGCCTGCGCTGTTATGCTATCCCTTGGCCAGGCGCACTTAGCGCTGCCCGTCTTCTGACATCATTTGGTGTCAGGCTGGCTGGCCTGTGCGGCCGTGCTGGCCGAGATCCCACCTCACAGTGTCGTCTAATGTAATCCCACTGCGGGCCTGGGATCCATGGTCATGCGCAGTGCATATCCTCGCCTCTCACTCCCCTCCCTCCGGCTTCTTCAGACTGTGTGGCGTCCCGGCCGTGGCATGCTATTAGGGATCAGCTGACGGCGCACAGTCTGAAGAAGGCGGAGGGAGATGAGTGAGAGCCTGAGGTGAAGATATGCACTGCGCATGGCCATGGATCACAGGCCCGCAGTGTGATTAAATCAGAAGACACTGCGAGGCGGGATCTTGGCCAGCGCGGCCGCACAGGCGCAGCCAGCCTGACATCAAATGCCATCAGAAGACAGGCAGCGCTAAGTGTGCCTGGCCAAGGGATAGCATAACAGCGCAGGCTCCGGGACAGAATCAAACAACGCTGAGGAGGTGGCACATGGCACCAAGGGGGTAGGAATGACGGCTGTGCTGAGTCACATTACGAAGGAAAGTCCCACCTCCGGGACGGTTTTACGGTATCAGTGGACACATTTTATAAGTGCTAAGTTCTGCGTGTGCAAGGAGCTAAACTAAAATAGCTACCTTTTCCTTGTGCAGCATTACTGCTGCACAAGGTGGCTCTTTCAGTAACAAACGCCTGGGGGGGGACAGGTTCCCTTCAATTTCAGTTGTTGTGTCAGCGTGGCGGTCGCAGGACACATTGCCAGCTACACAGCTGGGGATCAGCTGACGTTACTGAAACCCAATAACACTGGGTCGTATGTTTTCACTGTGCAGACGGCACTTCTGAGCCTCAACTGGCGGTGTTGGAGCCCAGGAATTACAGTTCAGGTGGTAGAAAGATGAACACAACAGGAGACCTGGATACTGTAGACAGCCACCCAATTATTTAATCAGGAAGAGGAGTGGCAAATTCCTGCGAGATCCAGGCCTGGTTCATTTTCAGAAAAGTAAGCCGGTCAACATTATCGGAGGATAGTCGCATGCGACGGTCTGTTAGTACACCACCTGCAGCACTAAAGACGCGTTCCGATAATACACTAGCCGCAGGGCAAGCCAGCACCTCGAATGCATACTGGCTTAGCTCTGGCCATGTATCCAGCTTAGAGACCCAAAACTTGAAAGGGGAAGAGCCGTCTTGGAGTACAGTAAGAGGGCAAGACATGTAGTCTGTCACCATCTGACGGAACCGTTGCCTCCTGCTGACTGGAGCCGCCTGTGATGGTGTAGACATTTGTGGCGGGCACACAAAACTGTGCCACAGTAGGGCCATACTGGTCTTGCCTTGGGCAGAGGCACTGCTTCTGCTCCCTCTTTGTGCAGAGCGTCCTCCACTGCCTGGATGCACTGAGCTGCTTTGTAAAGCACTAGCAGCACTTCTATCAGTTGGACTGGAGAAGATGATGGAATTCACCAGTGTGTCTTGGTACTCCCGCATTCTATGCTCCCGGTTCAACGGTGTGATGAGGCTTTGTACGTTGTCCCAGTAGCGAGGATCGAGGAGGGTGTACACCCAATAATCAGCCATGTTGACAATGTGGGCGATGCGGCGGTCGTTTCTCAGGCACTGCAGCATGTAATCAACCATGTGCTGCAGACTGCCAACTGTCCAAGAAACGCTGTCCCCTGCTTGAGGCATGATCTCTGCCTGCTTTTCATCACCCCACCCTCACTGTACACACTGACTACTGGACAATTGTGTAACTCCCTCCTCTGGACGGATGTCTTCCTCCTCCATTGACTCCTCACAAAGTGTCCCCTGCCTACGCGTTTGTGAGGAACCACGTGGCGCTGACTGTCCAGAAGCTGATGGAAATGGTGACTCCTCATCCTCCACCTCTTCCACAACATCATCCCTTAGCGCTTGCAGTGTTTGTTGAAGCAGGCAGATAAGGGGGACAGTCATGCTGACTAGAGCATCATCTGCACTCGCCATCCACGTGGAATAATCGAAGGGATGCAAAACCTGGCAGACGTCCTTCATAGTGGCCCACTCTGTGGTTGTGAAGTCTGAACGGCGCGGAGTGCGACTTCTTTGCGCCTGATGCAGCTGGTACTCCATTACTGCTTGCTGCTGCTCACACAACCGCTCCAACATATGTAACGTGGAATTCCACCTGGTAGGTAGGTCACATATGATGCGATGTTCCGGAAGGCGGAATCGGCGCTGCAGAGCTGCAATGCGCGATCTTGCCGTGCTGGAACGCCGCAAGTGAGCACACTCTAGGCGGACCTTGTGCAGCAGTGCATCAAGATCCGGATAGTCCCTCAAAAACCTCTGCACGACCAAGTTGAGCACATGTGCCAGACATGGGATGTGAGTGAGGTTGCCGAGGCCCAGAGCTGCCACCAGATTTCGGCCATTGTCACACACTACCATGCCTGGCTGGAGATTCGCTGCCACAAACCACACATCGCTCTCCTGCTTGATGGCATTCCAGAGCTCCTGCGCTGTGTGGCTTCGATTCACCAAAGAAATTAATTTCAAGACGGCCTGTTGACGTTTGGCCACGGCTGTGCTCATGTCGGTCGTAACAGGTAAACGTTCACGGGTCCATGTGGAGGTGGACTGTGACGGCTCCTGCAGCGATGATTCAGAGGAACTTGTGTATGAGGAGGAGTCAATGCGTACAGACTGGATTCCTGCAATCCTTGGAGTGGGCAGGACACGTCCTGTGCCACTCGCACGATCTGTACCCGCCTCAACAACATTAACCCAATGGGCAGTGAGGGAAAGGTATCGCCCCTGTCATGGTGACTGGTCCACGCATCGGTGGTGAGGTGGAACTTGCTACTGACGGCATTCAGTAGCGCGTGTTTTATGTGTCCCTCCACATGCTTGTGCAGGGCAGGGACGGCTGTTGTGAATTCTGATTTTGGGTTCCCTCCAGTGGTAGTAGGTGGTAATGCAGTTGTCCCTGGGTTGCAGTCCTGGTCAGGTGTGTCTACTGATTGCAATTCTGACTGGGGTATTTAGGTGTGCAGGATTCATTAGTCCTTGCCAGTTGTCAATTGTTGTTGGGAGGTGTTGGACCTCTGCCTGGTTCCTCCTGTCTTTCTGCCAAATCAGCAAAGATAAGTGTCTGATTTTTTTTTTCCTGTGGCACACATGCTGTGTGCTTCACAATTCAGTGCTATTCTTTATGTTTTCTTGTCCAGATTAGATTGTGTCAGTATTTTCTCAGTCTTGCTGGATTCTCTGGAGTGGCAGATATACATTCCATGTCTTTAGTTAGATTGTGGAACTTTTTGTATTATCTGTTGTGGATATTTTTGGAAGGGTTTTAATACTGACCGCCTAGTAATCTGTCCTATCCTTTCCTATTTAGCTAGAGTGGCCTCTTTTGCTAAATCCTGTTTTCTACCTGCGTGTGTCTATTCTTCTCCTACTCAGTCATTATTCGTGGGGGGCTGCCTATCCTTTGGGGGTCTGCTCTGAGGCATGATAGCATTCCTATTTCCACCTATTGGGGTATTTAGTCCTCCGGCTGTGTCGAGGTGTCTAGGGTTTGTTAGGCACACCCCACGGCTACTTCTAGTTGCGGTGTTAGTTCAGGATTTGTGGTCAGTACAGGTTCCACCGACTCCAGAGAAAGTTTTCATGCGGCTCAAGGTCACCGGATCATAACAGTACAACTGGCCAATAATGAGTTAAATGCATCTCAGAAGAAGGGAAGAAAGGTGTTGAGCCATTTTTTTTTCTGCAGTCTGTTTTGTCTTCTCTTCCCTCTTTATTTATGGGTGGCTGAGGAGTCTTGTGCCAGCATGGATGTTCAGGAATTAGCTTCTCGTGTAGACCAGCTTGCTGCTAGGGTACAGGATATTTCTGATTATTTTGTTCAGACTCCTGCTTTAGAGCCGAATATTCCTACTCCTGATTTGTTTTTTGGTGATAGGTCTAAATTTTTGGGTTTTAAAAACAATTGTAAACTGTTTTTTGCCCTGAGACCGCGATCCTCCGGTGATTCCATTCAGCAGGTTAAAATTGTCATCTCCCTGCTGCGTGGCGATCCACAGGATTGGGCATTTTCCCTGGAATCTGGGAATCCGGCCTTGTTTAATGTAGATTCCTTTTTTCAGGCTTTAGGATTATTATATGATGAACCGAATTCTGTGGATCAAGCGGAGAAAACCTTGTTGGCCCTGTTTCAGGGTCAAGAGGCGGCAGAATTGTATTGTCAGAAATTTAGAAAATGGTCTGTGTTGACTAAATGGAATGATGATGCTTTGGCGGCAATTTTCAGAAAGGGTCTTTCTGAATCCGTTAAAGATGTTATGGTGGGGTTTCCCACGCCTTCCGGTCTGAGTGATTCTATGTCTCTGGCCATTCAGATTGATCGGCGTTTGCGGGAGCGTCAAACTGTGCGCGCTGTGGCGTCGTCCTTAGAGCAAAGTCCTGAGCCAATGCAGTGTGATAGGATTTTGTCTAGAACGGAACGACAAGGATTCAGACGTCAGAATAGGTTGTGTTATTATTGTGGCGACGCTTCTCATGTCATTTCAGTCTGCCTTAAGTGGACAAAAAGGATCGCTAGTTCATTTACTATCAGTACTGTACAACCTAAATTTCTGTTATCGGTGTCCTTGATCTGCTCATTGTCATCATTTTCTGTCATGGCGTCTGTGGATTCAGGCGCCGCCTTGAACTTAATGGATTTTGAGTTTGCCAGGCGTTGTGGTTTTCCCTTGCAGCCTTTGCAGAACCCTATTCCTTTAAGGGGGATTGATGCTACACCTTTGGCTAAAAATAAGCCCCAGTTTTGGACACAGGTGACCATGCACATGGCGCCAGCCCATCAGGAAGATTGTCGATTTCTGGTGTTGCATAATTTGCATGATGTTATCGTGCTGGGTTTCCCGTGGTTGCAGGTACATAATCCTGTGTTGGATTGGAAATCTATGTCTGTGACTAGTTGGGGATGTCAGGGGGTTCATAATGATGTTCCTTTGATGTCAATCTCCTCTTCTTCCTCTTCTGAAATTCCAGAGTTTTTGTCTGATTTTCAGGATGTATTCGATGAGTCCAAGTCCAGTTCCCTTCCACCGCACAGGGACTGTGATTGTGCGATTGACTTGATTCCAGGCAGTAAGTTTCCTAAGGGCCGACTTTTCAACCTGTCTGTGCCTGAACATACCGCCATGCGGAGTTATGTTAAGGAGTCTTTGGAGAAAGGGCATATTCGGCCATCTTCTTCACCGTTGGGAGCAGGTTTTTTTTTTGTGGCTAAGAAGGATGGCTCCTTGAGACCTTGTATTGATTATCGCCTCTTGAATAAGATCACGGTCAAGTTTCAATACCCTTTACCTTTGCTTTCCAATTTGTTTGCTAGAATTAAGGGGGCTAGTTGGTTTACGAAGATTGACCTTCGGGGGGCATATAATCTTGTTCGTATTAAGCAGGGTGATGAATGGAAAACTGCGTTTAATACGCCCGAAGGCCATTTTGAATACCTTGCGATGCCATTCGGGCTCACTAAAGCTCCATCTGTTTTTCAATCCTTCATGCATGATATCTTCCGGACTTATATTGATAAATTCTTGATTGTATATTTGTGGAGCGCCCCCACTGCCACAGGGCCGAGGGGTACCTGTTACCGGGCCTCTGAGTCTCTGCTCTGGGGTTGTCACGGTGGCTAGGCCCCGGTCCGTGACCCTGCCGAGGGGCGCACAGTATCTGATAGATGAAGATGGTGGTGGTGGTGCGGTGAAGTAAATAACGAGGACACCAGGTTGCAGTCTCTTTACCTCTTTACTGAAGATCTCTGGGTCCTCAGTCCAGAACACGGTTCACCAGGCTGCGCAAGTCCAGCCGGTCCAATGGCACCTCCAGAGTTCTCTTCACAGGTGGAAATCTGTGCCTTCCTTCTAGCGCTATGTGTTGCGGTCCTTCCCTGCTGTGCTTACGGAAAGTCCCCACAACTGTTGTGTCTGTTTCTTAAGTTCCCTCACAACTCGATTAGATGATGTTCTGCTAATCCTCCGTCCCTCCCTGATGTCCTGGTTGGGACGGCACCCGTTTGACGGGTAGGCTCGGAGCTCTTCCGGGACCCTAGAGTCGCCCCTCTCCACAAGTTGCCCCCCAAGACTGCATAGGTGATTTAAGTTAGACAGCCCGCCTTAGACTGACTGTCCTGCCGCTGTTTAGAGTATTGCTTGAAGCTAGATATTATGATACTCCCTCGGCGTTCCGGCCACCGGTAGTGCGCCTCAGTAGGGTGTTGCTTCGGTCTTACAGCACGACCCCTACTGGTATTCTCCTATTGCTTGATCTCGTTTCTCACTCAGCACAATCTATCTCGCTTCTGATCCTTCCTTGGGCACCGCCGCTACCCTGAGCAGGCGCGGTCCCGTTACGTTCGTTCAAGTTGCCAAGCCTCTGTCAGGATCCCACCCCTGACAGAGACCCTACTGTATCTTCCCCACAACACCCTCTGCCACAAGGTGTTGCCTGGTTCCAACCCAGTCAGCTTTCTGATCTAACTTCCTGCCTGACCCCCAGTTTACCCACTATGGTGGGGAGTGGCCTAGTGAATAGAACCCTTAGCTCCCCCCGGAGGCCCGACTGTGAAATGTATTGGTGTCTGTGATACCTGATCAGATGAACTCTTTCAGTGCCATCAGACGCACCATATCTCCCCTTAGTGGCGGAGCCACAGTACTGCAACGACCAGGACTCTGGGGCGCTGCATTTGGACGATATTTTGATTTTTTCCGATGATTGGAAGTCTCGTGTGGAACAGGTCAGGATGGTATTTCAGATCCTTCGTGACAATGCTTTGTTTGTGAAGGGGTCTAAGTGTCTCTTTGGGGTGCAGAAGGTTTCTTTTTTGGGCTTTATTTTTTCTCCCTCATCTATTGAGATGGATCCGGTTAAGGTTCAGTTCATTCATGATTGGATTCAACCCACATCCGTGAAGAGCCTTCAGAAATGTTTGGGTTTTGCAAATTTTTATCGCCGGTTCATTGCTAACTTCTCCAGCCTGGTTAAACCCTTGACTGATTTGACGAAAAAAGGTGCTGATGTGGCGAATTGGTCCTCTGCGTCTGTCTCTGCCTTTCAGGAGCTTAAACGCCGATTTACTTCTGCTCCGTTGTTGCGCCAACCATATGTTTCTCTTCCGTTTCAGGTTGAGATTGATGCTTCTGAGATTGGGGCAGGGGCCGTTTTGTCTCAGAGGGATTCTGTTGGTTCTTTGATGAAACCGTGTGCCTTCTTCTCCCGCAAGTTTTCGCCCGTTGAACGCAATTATGATGTCGGCAATCGGGAGTTGTTGGCTATGAAGTGGGCATTTGAGGAGTGGCGACATTGGCTTGAGGGAGCTAAGCACCGTATTGTGGTCCTGACCGATCATAAGAATTTGATTTACCTCGAGTCTGCCAAACAGCTGAGTCCTAGAAAGGCTCGATGGTCCTTGTTTTTTTCCCGTTTTGATTTCGTGGTTTCGTATCTTCCGGGTTCTAAGAATATTAAGGCTGATGCCCTTTCTAGGAGTTTTTTGCCTGATTCTCCTGAGGTCCTTGAACCGGTTGGCATTCTGAAAGAAGGGGTGGTCCTTTCTGCCATTTCCCCTGATTTACGGCGGGTTCTTCAGGAATTTCAGGCTGATAGACCTGACCGCTGTCCTGTGGGGAAATTGTTTGTTCCTGACAGATGGACTAGTAGAGTGATTTCTGAGGTTCATTGTTCTGTGTTGGCTGGTCATCCTGGTATTTTTGGTACCAGAGATTTGGTTGGTAGGTCCTTTTGGTGGCCTTCGTTGTCACGTGATGTGCGTTCTTTTGTGCAGTCCTGTGGGACTTCTGCGCGGGCCAAGCCTTGTTGTTCCCGTGCTAGTGGGTTACTTTTGCCATTGCCGATCCCTGAGAGGCCCTGGACGCATATTTCTATGGATTTTATTTCTGATCTTCCGGTTTCCCAGAGGATGTCAGTTATCTGGGTTGTTTTTGACCGGTTTTCTAAGATGGTTCATTTGGTGCCTTTGCCTAAATTTCCTTCCTCTTCAGAGTTGGTTCCTTTTTTTTTGTCAGCATGTGGTTCGTTTGCATGGTATTCCGGAGAATATTGTGTCCGACAGAGGTTCCCAGTTTGTTTCTAGGTTTTGGCGGGCCTTTTGTGCTAGGCTGGGCATTGATTTGTCTTTTTCTTCTGCATTTCATCCTCAGACAAATGGCCAGACCGAGCGAACTAATCAGACTTTGGAGACTTATTTGAGATGCTTTGTGTCTGCCGATCAGGATGATTGGGTGGCCTTTTTGCCATTGGCCGAGTTTGCCCTTAATAATCGGGCTAGTTCGGCTACTTTGGTTTCACCTTTTTTTTGTAATTTTGGTTTTCATCCTCGTTTTTCTTCTGGGCAGGTTGAGCCTTCTGACTGTCCTGGTGTGGATTCTGTGGTTGACAGGTTGCAGCAGATTTGGGCTCATGTGGTGGACAATTTGGTGTTGTCTCAGGAGGAGGCTCAACGTTTTGCTAACCGTCGTCGGTGTGTTGGTTCCCGGCTTCGGGTTGGGGATTTGGTTTGGTTGTCTTCCCGTCATGTTCCTATGAAGGTCTCTTCCCCTAAGTTTAAGCCTCGGTTTATTGGTCCTTATAGGATTTCTGAGATTATTAATCCGGTGTCTTTTCGATTGGCGCTTCCGGCCTCTTTTGCTATCCATAATGTCTTCCATAGATCTTTATTGCGGAAATATGTGGTGCCCGTTGTTCCCTCTGTTGATCCTCCGGCCCCTGTTTTGGTTGATGGGGAGTTGGAGTATGTGGTTGAGAAGATTTTGGATTCTCGTTTTTCGAGGCGGAGGCTTCAGTACCTTGTCAAATGGAAGGGTTATGGCCAGGAGGATAATTCTTGGGTTTTTGCTTCTGATGTCCATGCTGCTGATCTGGTTCGTGCCTTTCATCTGGCTCGTCCTGATCGGCCTGGGGGTGCTGGTGAGGGTTCGGTGACCCCTCCTCAAGGGGAGGGTACTGTTGTGAATTCTGCTTTTGGGTTCCCTCCGGTTGTAGTAGGTGGTAATGCAGTTGTCCCTGGGTTGCAGTCCTGGTCAGGTGTGTCTGCTGATTGCAGTTCTGACTGGGGTATTTAGGTGTGCAGGATTCATTAGTCCTTGCCAGTTGTCAATTGTTGTTGGGAGGTGTTGGACCTTTGCCTGGTTCCTCCTGTCTTTCTGCCAAATCAGCAAAGATAAGTGTCTGGTTTTTTTTTTCCTGTGGCACACATGCTGTGTGCTTCACAATTCAGTGCTATTCTTTGTGTTTTCTTGTCCAGCTTAGATTGTGTCAGTATTTTCTCAGTCTTGCTGGATTCTCTGGAGTGGCAGATATACACTCACCGGCCAATTTATTAGGTACACCTGTCCAACTTCTTGTTAACACTTAATTTCTAATCAGCCAATCACATGGCGGCAACTCAGTGCATTTAGGCATGTAGACATGGTCAAGACAATCTCCTGCAGTTCAAACCGAGCATCAGTATGGGGAAGAAAGGTGATTTGAGTGCCTTTGAACGTGGCATGGTTGTTGGTGCCAGAAGGGCTGGTCTGAGTATTTCAGAAACTGCTGATCTACTGGGATTTTCACGCACAACCATCTCTAGGGTTTACAGAGAATGGTCCGAAAAAGAAAAAAAATCCAGTGAGCGGCAGTTCTGTGGGCGGAAATGCCTTGTTGATGCCAGAGGTCAGAGGAGAATGGGCAGACTGGTTCGAGCTGATAGAAAGGCAACAGTGACTCAAATCGCCACCCGTTACAACCAAGGTAGGCCTAAGAGCATCTCTGAACGCACAGTGCGTCGAACTTTGAGGCAGATGGGCTACAGCAGCAGAAGACCACACCGGGTACCACTCCTTTCAGCTAAGAACAGGAAACTGAGGCTACAATTTGTACAAGCTCATCGAAATTGGACAGTAGAAGATTGGAAAAACGTTGCTTGGTCTGATGAGTCTCGATTTCTGCTGCGACATTCGGATGGTAGGGTCAGAATTTGGTGTAAACAACATGAAAGCATGGATCCATCCTGCCTTGTATGGAGCATCTTTGGGATGTGCAGCCGACAAATCTGCGGCAACTGTGTGATGCCATCATGTCAATATGGACCAAAATCTCTGAGGAATGCTTCCAGCACCTTGTTGAATCTATGCCACGAAGAATTGAGGCAGTTCTGAAGGCAAAAGGGGGTCCAACCCGTTACTAGCATGGTGTACCTAATAAAGTGGCCGGTGAGTGTACATTCCATGTCTTTAGTTAGATTGTGGAACTTTTTGTATTATCTGTTGTGGATATTTTTGGAAGGGTTTTAATACTGACCACCTAGTAATCTGTCCTATCCTTTCCTATTTAGCTAGAGTGGCCTCTTTTGCTAAATCCTGTTTTCTACCTGCGTGTGTCTATTCTTCTCTTACTCACAGTCATTATTCGTGGGGGGCTGCCTATCCTTTGGGGGTCTGCTCTGAGGCAAGATAGCATTCCTATTTCCATCTATAGGGGTATTTAGTCCTCCGGCTGTGTCGAGGTGTCTAGGGTTTGTTATGCACACCCCACGGCTACTTCTAGTTGCGGTGTTGGTTCAGGATTTGCGGTCAGTACAGGTTCCACCGACTCCAGAGAAAGTTTTTATGCGGCTCCAAGGTCACCGGATCATAACAGACGACTTGCCTGCTGAAATAAAAGCGGCTGGGCACATTGTACTGTGGGACTGCCAATGACATCAAGTCACGGAAGCTGTCAGTCTCCACCAGCCTGAATGACAGCATTTCCAGTGACAGAAGTTTGGCAATGCCTGCAGTCAGAGCCTGTGCTCATGGATGGTTTGCCGAGAAAGGCCGCCTTTTCTCCCATGCCTGTACTACCGATGGCTGTAGACTGGGCTGGGAGTGTGAGGATGACTGGGAACGTGGTGCTGTGGGTGGAATTACAGTGGGTCTCTGGACAACAGTGCCAGAGGTTCTTCCATGGCGATCCTGGGAGGAAGCCGAACCAGCTGTGTGTGAGCTGGAGGAAGAGGCAACACGAGCTGAAGCGGTGGTAGCTGCCGCTGTTGGTTGGCCTAGGTCTTCAGTGTGTTTTTGTAACTCCACCGCCTGCCTGGTCCACACATGTTTCCACATGTTTGAGGTATTGAGGTTGCCGACATTTCTCCCTCTTTTGATTTTATGATGACACACCTTGCATTTGACAAAGCAAATGTCATCTGCAACTGTGTCAAAAAAGGACCAGGCACTGCAAGTCTTGGGAACGCCCTTTTTGGCTTTTGGAAGAGACATGCTCCTAACGGGTGCTGAAGTGGAGGCTACAGGCTCCACAGTCTTCCCCCTCCCTCTCCCTCTTTGGCCCGTTCAGGGGAATCTCTTGCTCAGAGCTGCTCCCACCACCTTCCTGTCCCTCACGCCACGATGGGTCAAGGACTTCATCATCTACACTACCCTCTGCCACCAACTGCTCCTCCTGGGTAGTCTCGGCAGCACAGCACGCACTAGAAAGTGGCACCTGAGTGTCGTCATCAGATGCGTACTGCGGTGTGGTGACCGGAGGCACTGGCCCATCCGCCTCTTCAGATTCAGAGAGACAAAGCTGTTGTGCATCACTGCACACTGCCTCTTCTTCCATATCTCTACTGCTGCTTGGCTGGCCCCCTGTTTCCAAGCCAAGAGATTCAGAGAACAGAAGTCGAGACGGCTCTTGTCCTGGGCTCTCTGACTGCCTGGGCAATTTGGCAGGTGGTGAAGAGACAGATGGGTGCTCTCCAGTGCTCTGTGCCTGAGAGGATGTGGCACTAATTGAAGTCGATGCGTTAGCTGCCATCCATCCGACAATGGCTTCAATTTGGTCTTCACGCAGCAGCGGTGTACGGCGCTCTCCGACAAAGCTGCGCATGAAGGACTGTTCCCTCCTGAAACTGGGTGATGATGAGTCACCGGTGCCCGCAGCAGGCACAGAATCCCCACGTCCTCTCCCTGCTCCGCGCCCACTTGCCTTACTCCCTGCCCTCTTCATCTTGGTTGACTGATAAAGATAAGCAGAAAAGTACTAAGGGCTTAGTGTGCTTATTCCTGAACAGCTCCTAACAGGTATAAGAAACACTAATTTTCTAAAGTGTGGACTAGAGTTTAATATGAGCTAATGTGGCCTACACAACTGTAAAGTGGTGTGTTTGGTGAGCTTTATTATTTATTTATTTTTTTTGCAGAACTGACTACAGGGCGAGCTGCACTCACACGGAGACCGTGCAGACAGCCGTAAACGGAGCTGCAAGGCCCAAAAAAACTCCTCTAGGTTATCCTATGTAGTGTTTTACCACAATTTAGCTGGATACGGGTGGAAAGCCACTAATAGGAATTATTTGAAAAAATGTGCAGCAGCCTGCACTATTTGCAAAAAAGGACAATGTATTTTACGGTATGAGGCAGTGACGCACCCTGAGCTGGATACAACCGGCTGTGGCTGCACACAGACTACAGGGCAAGCTGCACTCACACGGAGACCGTGCAGACAGCCGTAAACGGCGCTGCAAGGCCCAAATAAACCTCCTCTACGTTATCCTATGTAGTGTTTTTCCACAATTTAGCTGGATACGGGTGGAAAGCCACTAATAGGAATTATTTGAAAAAATGTGCAGCAGCCTGCACTATTTGCAAAAAAGGACTATGTATTTTACAGTATGAGGCAGTGACGCACCCTGAGCTGGATACAACCGGCTGTGGCTGCACACAGACTACAGGGCGAGCTGCACTCACACGGAGACCGTGCAGACAGCCGTAAACGGCGCTGCAAGGCCCAAAAAAACCTCCTCTATGTTATCCTATGTAGTGTTTTTCCACAATTTAGCTGGATACGGGTGGAAAGCCACTAATAGGAATTATTTGAAAAAATGTGCAGCAGCCTGCACTATTTGCAAAAAAGGACTATGTATTTAATGGTATGAGGCAGTGACGCACCCTGAGCTGGATAGAACCAGCTGTGGCTGCACACAGACTACAGGGCGAGCTGCACTCACGGAGACCGTGCAGACAGCCGTAAATGGCGCTGCAAGGCCCCAAAAAAACTCCTCGACGTTATCCTATGTAGTGTTTTTCCACAATTTAGCTGGATACGGGTAGAAAGCCACTAATAGGAATTATTTGAAAAAATGTGCAGCAGCCTGCACTATTTGCAAAAAAGGACAATGGATAGAACAGTATGAGGCAGTGAACTACCCTGAGCTGAATACAACCGGCTGTGGCTGCACACAGACTACAGAGTGGGCTGCACTCACACACACACACACACACACAGAGACCTTGCAGATCGCTGTGAAAACGGAGCTGCAAAGCAAAAGCAAGGTGAACACACAGCGGTTGCTAAATTAGCCTGGGAAAAGTACAATAAAGCAAATCGCTATCTCAACTGGCCCTCAGTCAGAACACAGCATCCTATGCCTAACTGAATTCACAGCAGAGTGAGCCAGAAAGGGCGGCAGCGTTTTTTATAGTGCATCATGACATCATTTCAGCAGCCAATCACAGCCTTGCCAGTAGTTACATGCCCAACATGCTGAACAGGATGTGCCCACGCTTGTAATCATTCCTCATTGGCTGAATTCGTGCAGTTTGAATTCTGGGAACTTCCGATTCCGGTATCTGATATGCGGTAAGTATCGGAACTCGGTATCGGAATTCCGATACCGCAAATATCGGCCGATACCCGATACTTGCGGTATCGGAATGCTCAACACTATTCGCTGTGCATTGTGCTTCATGATTGGAGGAATTTCGCGGTGGTTTGGCCTCATAGTACCAACAAGTGTTGCTTTTGAAGCAAAAAGTTGGCCATTTCAAAATTGGTAAAGTAATTATCCATTGTAATATTTTTATTCTTTTTTTTTTGTTATTTTTCTTATTTTTATTATTTTTATGTTGTCATGCAGAATCCACACTCTTCCCAGCAATAGCAGAGTCATAAAAGTTCTTCCCCAGCAACAATACAGACAAAAAGACTGAGTATCACATGTAAACCTAGTACAGGCCTAAAAGGCCCTAGGTGCGTGAATATGGGGTAGTCCCAAAAAAAGGTTGTTATACCGAAATGTCTGTAACATAAAAATATATGAATAACTGGAAATTACTAACAACTATATACCTGAGGATTACCTAGATTTTCAAAATTCTAACTAAAATACTTTTACAGAAAATAGAAAACAAGTAACCTGGCAGGTCTGCGAGGCCCCAGGTATGCGTTCTAGGGTTAATAAAGGCAAATGTGAACAGACACTGATCTTGAAAAAGAAGTTCAGCATTCAGCAGCACCTTATCCGATGAGTAAAAGGGTACATGTAAGTTTGAGTGACTTCCTCGACAATGACACAGACTTAGGTGTTTCCCGATGGCTTGTTTGCTGCTGGTCGTACCAAGCAATCCTTTAAGAAATGTCCAGCTTGGCCACAATAGAGACAAAGTCCAAGTTCCCGCCGGTGTCTCCTCTCTGTAAACCTAGAGCTGGCAGCACCAACCTCCATAGGTTCCACCTCAGGAGCACAAACCAGGCCAGTTGGACAAAATGCAGCCTCTTTTTGCACCTCGCATCTCTTCCGCATCCTCCGATCCATGCGGATAGCCTGAGTCATGGCTTCCACCAAGAAACCAGGTGGAGCATGTAGAGCCAGAGTGTCCTTAAAAGACTTTGAATGACACCTGAGGAATTGGCATCTGAGAGCTGCGTCATTCCACAGGAACTCGGAAGACCACTGACGAAACTCAGTACAATAGTCTTCTGCTGTGCGGTTCCCTTGTGTCAGGTTCATGCTACTTATCTCTGCCGCCTTGACCCTGTCAGGTTCATCATAGATCTGTCCTAAAGCTTCAAAAAAGGCGTCCACCGAAAGACATTCAGGAGCAAGAGAGGGTAGGGAAAATGCCCAGGTCTGGGGACCCCCCCCCCCCCCCACAAGAGTTACATTATAATTCCCACCCACTGTGACTCATTCCCTGATGACCGGGGGCGCAAGGAAAACAATAATTTGAAACTCTCTTTAAAAATTCTAAACTGGTCCTTTTCTCCTGAAAATTTGTCAGGGAGTGCAATAGCAGGTTCAGGGAGGCTGAACGAGACATCAGATGGTACAGGAGTTATAACAGCGGTCTGAGGAAAGGAATTCTGAGGGGCAGTAAGAGTACCAGAAATCTGGTCCTGTAACTGAGCATGAGAGGAAGCCAGTTTGTATTGTTCAAAGGCTAAATCTTGGACTGGGTCAGATTCGCTACCTGATCACACAAAGTATGTAACCGATCCATAGGTGGGAAACAACAAATTTTAACAGTCAATCGTAAGTAAAGGGAGGTCAAACAATCTGAGGTCAAGTCCAGGAAATGGTGCAGTACTACAAAGGGAAGTCAGAGACGAAGTCCAATACACAAGTCGAGGTCAGGAAAGCCAGAGAGACAGAACATATACAGGGAGCAGGCACAAGCAAAGTCAGGTCACAAGCAAAGGGTTAGAGTCCGGGAAGATAATTTAGTCAAGCAGGGTCAGGCACAGAGTGCAGAGGGATCAATGTTCCACAGGAAACAGTAAGTGTACGATTGACACTGGGAGGAGGAGCTAGCATGCTTAAGTAGAGGCCTGATTAAGGAAAATGAACACAGGTGATTGCAGCACAGACCTAGTACAGACTTGACAGCCCCGATACCAAGTAACAAAAAGACAGAAACAGAGTGGAAATCATGACAGCAAGACACCGGAAAATTTGTTTAAGTGACTGATTGGTCCTCTCTGTCTGACCATTGGTCTCAGGATGGTAGGCCGAGGAAAAGGTCAGACAAATATCCAATCTTTTACAAAAGCCCTCCAAAATCTGGACACAAATTGTACTCCCTTATCAGAAACCACACTCAGAGGCACGCCATGTAACTGCACAATGTGCTCCACAAACAACTTAGATAGTGTCTTAGCATTAGGCAGTCCTGCCAAAGGTACAAAATGCGCTTGCTTACTGAATCTGTCAACCACCAACCAGACCACAGTTTTGGCATTGGAAGGAGGGAGATCGGTGATAAAAATCCATGAACAAAGGATCTCCTCTGAGACAAATTTAACAACATTCTTAACCTGTGGTGTTTTGACAATGGCAATAATATGAATTGGAGCCTCAAGCCTAACTATACCTAACTTACACTTGGTCACCAAGTTAGAGTCAATAAAGTTCATGGACAACCCACAATCCGCAAAAGCAGAAGTGGACAAGTAGCAACTCCCACAACAAAGTTCCACCTCCAACAATATTCTTTTATTCTTTGAAATGAGGAAAAAGTACCTGAGAGTCTGGGTGACCTCCTCGGCAATCACCCAGACTCGGCAACTTGTTAGTCGAAAGGGGCAGTCCTTTATCCAATATCGAGGATTTCCACAATAAAAAAAAGGTCTACCCTCGAGTCATCGCCTCCTCTCCTTTTCCTTGAGGTTGGTGGCCCCAACCTCCATAGGTTCCATGTTAGATACCACATCAGAGTTAGCCGGATGTAACGGAATCTATCGCTGTATTACACCTCTCTCCCGCAACCTCCGATCCATCCGAATAGCCTGAGTCATAGCCTCCTCCAAGGAGCTGGGTGGCGAATGGAGAGCCAAAACGTCCTTAAGATGATCCGACAGTCCCCTCCTGAACTGTCATCTTAGCGCAAAGTTGTCCCTGGTCACTTCAGTGGACCATCGCCTAAACTCTGAGCAATACCATTCGGCAGTGAGTTTACCCTGGGAGAGACCCATGATTGTGTCTTCTTACACCCTGACTCGGTGCAGTTCGTCAAAAATCAGTCCTAAGGCCTCAAAGAACCTATCCACTGACACACATTCAGAGGCAGATGCAGGTAAGGAGAAAGTCCACGATTGGGGACCCTCCCGCAGTAACAAAATAATTATCCCCACCCGTTGACTCTCGTCTCCAGAGGATCGGGGTCTAAGAGAGAACAGCAGCTTACAACTCTCCCTGAACGTACGGAATTTCTCCTTTTCTCTGGAGGAGGTATCTGGGAGCCTGACCGTAGGATCAGTAGAGTGTAGCGAAACATCTACAGGATCAGAGTGCTTACAGGTAGTTTGGGAAATTGAACCCTAAAGGGTGTTAACAGTCACAGAAAGTTCCCTCTGCAGTCGGTTATGGGACGTGGCCAGGGCGCTATGTTCCACAGACAAATCCTGCATCATTAGAGTCAGACTAGTCATCTGATCCACCAAGGTACTGAGCGGATCCATAAACAGAGAAGCAAGGAGAAAAAAACTGTGGTCAGTTATAATGTCACGCTGCTGCAATGCAGGTAGATGCAGCTCCACTAGATGCCAATAGAGTGGAAGGAGGACTGCACACAGCAGGAGCAGCGGAATAGTAAAACAAGCTGAGTCAATATTAGTCTGTAGCGCAGTACCAAAGGAAAAACCAAGCACTGAGTCAGAAACAAGCCAAATGGGTCAATACCGGTCAGGAGCAGATATGCCAAAGACAAGAGACAAAACAGCAGGTCAGAGTCCAGGCCAAGTCAGGTACCAGGGAATCCAAACACGAAAGGGGAACACAGAGTCGGGACGGGAAGAGGGGAATAAACAGACACAGGTACAGTCAGCAAAAGCAGCAGGACGAATCAGGGTAAGCAGAGTCAGCTATACATGCCGTAGGCAGAAACTATATCTGACACCACCTGGATGATGCAGTGGAGAGAAATAACCCACCTGATGCCAGAACGAGGCAGAGAAAAGTTAACCCTTGAAATAATCAGACCGAGAAAGAGAGGCAGGACACAAAACCCAGCCTGGATCAAGTCATCAACAATCAAAGCAAGAAGCAGGTCTTTGTGTTCGAATAGCTGCAAAGAAACCTCTACTGATGACCACAAACAAGTGGGCCAATCACAACATGGAATAGACATTAGGTCAGTGGAAATCTTTACTGTCATTTGATGAATCAAAATTTGAGATTTTTTGGTACCAACTGCCAGAAATAGGGAGGAGATGGTTTTTACCAGTATAGTGCCTGGAGGGAAAGTTGTGATGGTGTGGGGATGCTTTACTAGTTACACTATTGGTGATTAATTCCAAATTCAAGGCTTACCCAGCATAGCTACCCCAGCATTCTGTATTGACATGCCATCCCATCTAGTTTGCACTCAGTGGAATCACCATTTGTTTTGCAGCAAGAGTCTGACAATGACCCCAAACACCCCTCCAGGCTATGTAAGGGCTGTGTGACCAAGAAGGTGAAGGATGGAGGCTGTGGCAGAAGACACGGATCCAGGACAGTTGTGATGTATGTATTTATATAACAATGGTGCACAGTGTGGGATGTGATTCAAATCTGGGGTTATTCCCAATAAATGAAGTAATCCACTATTCATAGAATAGGGGGATTAATTGCTGTCGGGTGGGGGAATATATTATTCTTAAACTATGGAGGAGAAGATTATTTTGAATGAGGATAGGCGATTATGATGGGGAGGGGATGCTTCAAATCACTGCATCTTTCCACTGTATAATTAGAAATTACGTGCTAATTGCTTGCTTATTGTTAATACCTACATAAATATGCTGAAATTGTGCAGCCATTACCATTAAGTAAACCATTTGCCATTAATTTCTAAGTGAGTGCTATATGAAATCTGAGCATAAAAGTGGGCCTGTGTTTTGCCCCAGGCTAAAAATTGCCAGCCATCCCCTGACATATAGTCTGGTTTGTTTCACTTGTGTTTCATTGCCTTCTATCTGAATCTACAATGTAGAACAAGGATAACTATTGTATTAACAGGTGTATCCAAACCTCTGAGTGGTAATGTATTTATACATTTATCCCTATACAGTTGTTCTCAAAGGTTTACATACCCCAGCAGAATTTTTGCTTTCTTGGCCTTTTTACAGAGAATATGAATGATAACACCAAAACTTTTTCTCAACTCATGGTTAGTGATTGGGTGAAGCCATTTATTGTCAAACTACTGTGTTTTCTCTTTTAAAATCATAATGACAACCCAAAACATCCAAATGACCCTGATCAAAAGTTCATGTACCCCATTTCTTAATACCGTGCATTTCCCCCTCTAACATGAATGACAGCTTGAATTTTTTTGTGGTAGTTGTGAATGAGGTTCTTTATTTTCTCAGATGGTTAAGCTGCCCACTCTTCTTGGCAAAAAGCCTTCAGTTCCTGTAAATTCCTGGGCTGTCTAGCATAAACTGTGTGCTTGAGATCTTCCCAGAGTGGCTCAATGATATTGAGGTCAGGAGACTGAGATGGCCACTCCAGAGTCTTCACTTTGTTCTGCTGTAGCGAATGGCAGGTCGACTGGGCCTTGTGTTTTGGATCGTTGTCATGTTGGAACGTCCAAGTATGTCCCATGCGCAGCTTGCGGGCTGTTGATTGCAAATTTGCCTCCAGCATTGGCTTATAATATGCTGCATTCATCTTTCCTTGAACGTTGACCAAGTTTCCTGTGGCTTTGTAGCTCACACATCCCCAAAACATCAGCGATCCACCTCCGTGCTTTACAGTAGGAATGGTGTTCCTTTCATCATAGACCTTGTTGACCTCTCTCCAAATGTAATGTATATGGTTGTGGCCAAAAAGTTCAATTTTGATCTCACCACGCCAAATTACCTTGTTCCAGAAGTTTTGAGGCTTGTCTCTGTGCCGTTTTCCATATTGTAGGCAAGATACTTGTGACATTTGCGCAGTAATGGCTTTCTTCTGGCAACTCGACCATGCAGCCCATTTTTCTTTAAGTGCCTCCTTATTGTGCATCTTGAAACAGCCACACCGCTAGTTTTCAGAGACTCCAGTATTTCAGCTGATGTTATTTGTGGGTTTTTCTTTGCATCCCAAACAATTTTCCTGGCAGTTGTGGATGACGTTTTTGTTGTTCTACATGATCGTGGTTTTGTTTTTACAGAGCCCCGACTTTCCATTTGTTAATCACAGTTTGAACGGTGCTGTCTGGCATTATCAATTCCTTGGATATCTTTTTGTATCCCTTTCCTGTTTTATACAGTTCAATTACATTTTCCCATAGATCCGTTGACAATTCTTTTGCTTTCCCCATGACTCACAATCCAGAAATGTCAGTAGCTGGATGAAAGATGCAAGAGTCTGTCTGGATCCCAGAAACTCACTCAGCTTTTATGCACACACGCTGATTACGTTCAAACAGGTCACAGGTGAGGATAATACCTTTAGTAGCCATTCAAACTCATTTGTGTCAATTTCTGTGCATATTATCAGGCCAAAATCACCAGGGTATGTGAACATTTGATCAGGGTCATTTGGATGTTTTGGGTTCTCATTATGATTTAAAAAGAGAAAACATAGTAGTTTGACAGTAATTGACTTCACCCATCCATTAACCATGAGTGGAGAAAAAGGTTTGGTGTTATCATTCATATTCTCTGAACAAAGGCCAAGATAGTAAAAATTCTGCCGGGGTACTTAAACTTTTGAGGACAACTATATATACTGTTCATATATCTGGTGTTCAGTTATACACACTTGCGATCTACTTGGTGATTGCATGTTTATGTACTGCACATTATTGGCATTATCCATTGCTTTCATATGATATGTATTTACTAAATACAAATATAGACAAAGTATGGATTTTTGGAGCTGGCACCCAGACCTCTGTATTTTTGTAATTGATTCCTTTCCAGTGTAGTGAAAAAATTATATTATGAAAAGGTACAGCGAAAACAACCGACATACAGTGCCATCTGGTGGTTATTGTTATTTTTGCAGTTATCAGTGTAACGCTTAAGCAGCACGCCAGCATTCTTTTCTTTTTATTTCAGTGCTGGAGTTGTGCAACTAAGTTCCCTGCCCCTAGTATTATGCTTAACAGTCGCCGTCATCATCTTCCATCAGCGCTGCTCCAGTCCTCTTCTGCAGGTTGAGACTGCTCCAGTGTTTGCTTGGTGAGCCAGAAGTCACTGCTTAAAGGGGTTCCCCACGAACAATGTACAGTTTAGTTAATAGATCTTGAAATAAAAATAATTTCCACAATTGAATGTGTTTTAAAAAATGTTCCTGTGCTGAGATAATCTTATAAATGTGCCCCTACTGTGTACTGTGTAATGGCTGTGTCTGACCGTGCAGGAACATGGTCTGATCATACCACAGCTCCTGGGCGGGGGAAGCAAAAGAGAGTAATACATCCAATTGTGGAAATTATTATTATTCCAAGATCTATTGAATAAATGTACTTTGTTTGTGGGAAAACCCCTTTAACCCCTTTCTGCCATTGGACGTACTATTCCGTCCATGTGGGGTGGGCCCTAATTCCCAAGAACGGAATAGTACGTCCAGAGCGATCTGCCGTGCTCACGGGGGGAGCGCGGCTGATCGCAGCCGGGTGTCAGCTGCCTACCGCAGCTGACATCCGGCACTATGTGCCAGGAGCGGTCACGGACCGCCCCCGGCACACCGCGATCAAACATGATACATGGTACAGGGAAGCATCGCGCAGGGAGGGGGCTCCCTGCGGGCTTCCCTGAGACCCCCGGAGCAACGCGATGTGATCGCGTTGCTGCGAGGGTCTCTTACCTCCTATCCCTGCAGGCCCCGGATCCAAAATGGCCGCGGGGCTGCATCCGGGTCCTGCAGGGATTACTTCCGGGTGCAGACCAGGCTCTGGTAAGGCTGCAGCGCTGGAACTCAGATCGGTGATCTGACAGAGTGCTGTGCAAACTGTCAGATCAGCGATCTGTGATGTCCCCCCCTGGGACAAAGTAAAAAAGTTAAAAAAAATTCCATATGTGTAAAAAAAAATAAAAAATTCCTAAATAGAGAAAAAAAAAAAATGATTCCCATAAATACATTTCTTTATCTAAATAAAAAAAAAATTAAACAATAAAAGTACACATATTTAGTATCACCGCGTCCGTAATGACCCCACCTGTAAAACTATATCACTAGTTAACCCCTTCAGTGAACACCGTAAAAAAAAAAAAAAAAAAACGAGCCAAAAAACAACGCTTTATTCTCATACTGCCGAACAAAAAGTGGAATAACATGCGATCAAAAAGACGGATATAAATAACCATGGTACCGCTGAAAACGTCATCTTGTCCCGCAAAAAACAAGCTGCCATACAGCATCATCAGCGAAAATATAAAAAGTTATAGTCCTCAGAATAAAGCGATGACAAAATAAAATAATTTTTTTTTCTATAAAATAGTTTTTATCGTATAAAAGCGCCAAAACATAAAAAAATGATATAAATGAGGTATCGCTGTAATCGCACTAACCCGAAGAATAAAACTGCTTTATCAATTTTACCAAACACGGAACGTATAAACGCCTCCCCCAAAAGAAATTCATGAATAGCTGGTTTATGGTCATTCTGCCTCACAAAAATCGGAATAAAAAGCGATCAAAAAATCTACCGTGCCCGAACATGTTACCAATAAAAATGTCAACTCGTCCCGCAAAAAACAAGACCTCACATGACTCTGTGGACTCAAATATGGAAAAATTATAGCTCTCAAAATGTGGTAACGCAAAAAATATTTTTTGCAATAAAAAGCGTCTTTCAGTGTGTGACGGCTGCCAATCATAAAAATCCGCTAAAAAAATCCACTATAAAAGTAAATCAAACCCCCCTTCATCACCCGCTTAGTTAGGGAAAAATTAAAACAATTAAAAAAATGTATTTATTTCCATTTTCCCATTAGGGTTAGGGCTAGGGTTAGGGCTAGGGTTAGGGCTAGGGTTGGGGTTAGGGTTGGGGCTAGGGTTAAGGCTACAGTTAGGGTTGCGGCTAAAGTTAGGGTTTGGATTACATTTACGGTTGGGAATAGGGTTGGGATTAGGGTTAGGGGTGTGTCTGGGTTAGAGGTGTGGTTAGGGTTACCGTTGGGATTAGGGTTAGGGGTGTGTTTGGATTAGGGTTTCAGTTGTAATTGGGGGGTTTCCACTGTTTAGGCACATCAGGGGCTCTCCAAACGCAACATGGCGTCCGATCTCAATTCCAGCCAATTCTGCGTTGGAAAAGTAAAACAGTGCTCCTTCCCTTCCGAGCTCTCCCGTGCGCCCAAACAGGGGTTTACCCCAACATATGGGGTATCAGCGTACTCGGAACACATTGGAGAACAACTTTTGGGGTCCAATTTCTCCTGTTACCCTTGGGAAAACGCATGGCTCTGCGTTATAAACTGTAGTGAAACACTTGGGGGTTCAAAGTTCTCACAACACAACTAGATACGTTCCTTGGGGGTCTAGTTTCCAATATTGGGTCACTTGTGGGGGGTTTCTACTGTTTAGGTACATTAGGGGCTCTGCAAACGCAATGTGACGCCTGCAGACCAATCCATCTAAGTCTGCATTCCAAATCATGCTCCTTCCTTCCGAGCTCTGCCATGCGCTCAAACGGTGGTTCCCCCCCACATATAAGGTATCAGCGTACTCAGGACAAATTGGACAACAATATTTAGGGTCCAATTTCTCCTGTTACCCTTGGGAAAATACAAAACTGGGGGCTAAAAGTAATTTTTGTGGAAAAAAAATATTTTTTATTTGCACGGCTCTGCGTTATAAACTGTAGTGAAACACTTGGGGGTTCAAAGCTCTCACATCACATCTAGATGAGTTACTTAGGGGGTCTACTTTCCAAAATGGTGTCACTTGTGTTTTTTTTTTACTGTTTAGGTACATTAGGGGCTCTGCAATCGCAATGTGACGCCTGCAGACCATTCCATCTAAGTCTGCATTCCAAATGGCGCTCCATCCCTTCCGAGCCCTCCCATGCGCCCAAACGGTGGTTCCCCCCACATATGGGGTATTAGCGTACTCAGGACAAATTGGACAACAACTTTTGGGGTCCAATTTCTCCTGTTACCCTCGGGAAAATACAAAACTGGGGGCTAAAAAATAATTTTTGTGGGAAAAAAATTTTGTTTCATTTTTACGGCTCTGCATTATAAACTTCTGTGAAGCACTTGGTGGGTCAAAGTGCTCACCACACCTCTAGATAAGTTCCTTAGGGGGTCTACTTTCCAAAATGGTGTCACTTGTGGGAGGGTTTCAATGTTTAGGCACATCAGTGGCTCTCCAAACGCAACATGGCGTCCCATCTCAATTCCTGTCAATTTTGCAGTGAAAAGTCAAACGGCGCTCCTTCCCTTCCGAGCTCTCCCATGCGCCCAAACAGTGGTTTACCCCCACATATGGGGTATCAATGTACTCAGGACAAATTCTACAACAACTTTTGGGATCCAATTTCTTCTCTTACCCTTGGGAAAATAAAAAATTGGGGGTCAAAAAGATAATTTTTGTGAAAAAATATGATTTTTTATTTTTACGGTTCTGCATTATAAACTTCTGTGAAGCACTTGGTGGATCAAAGTGCTCACCACACCTCTAGGTAAGTTCCTTAGGGGGTCTACTTTCCAAAATGGTGTCACCTGTGGGGGGTTTCAATGTTTAGGCACATCAGGGGGTCTCCAAACGCAACATGGCGTCCTATCGCAATTCCAGTCAATTTTGCATTGAAAAGTCAAATGGCGCTCCTTCCCTTCCGAGCTCTGTCATGCGCCCAAACAGTGGTTTACCCCCACATATGGGGTATCGGCATACTCAGGACAAATTGTACAACAACTTTTGTGGTCCATTTTCTCTTGTTACCCTAGGTAAAATAAAACAAATTGGAGCTGCAGTAAATTTTGTGTGAAAAAAAGTTAAATGTTCATTTTTATTTAAACATTCCAAAAATTCCTGTGAAACACCTGAAGGGTTAATAAACTTCTTGAATGTGGTTTTGAGCACCTTGAGGGGTGCAGTTTTTAGAATGGTGTCACACTTGGTTATTTTCTATCATATAGACCCCTCAAAACTACTTCAAATGAGATGTGGTCCCTAAAAAACAATGGTGTTGTAAAAATGAGAAATTGCTGGTCAACTTTTAACCCTTAGGGCTTGTTCACACTGTCCTTTTTTTGCTGCGGATTTTTCAGGTCCTGATTTGGAAAAACCGCAGTGCAAAACCGCGGTGGTTTTCACTGCGGTTTTCTGTCCTTTTTCTTCTGCGGATTCCACTGCGGGTTTCCAGCTGCACTTTCCTATTGGTGCAGGTGGAAACCCGCTGCGGAATCCGCAGAAAGAATTTACATGCTACTTCTTTTTTTCCGCAGAAAATCTGCGCGGATTTTCAAGCTGAAAAAAGGAAAGTGGGCACAGCGGTTTTGGTTTTCCATAGGGTAACATTGTACTGTACCCTGCATGGAAAACGTCTGCGGATCCGCAGCTGCAAATCCGCTGCGGATCCGCAGCAAAAACCGCATCGTGTGAACATAGCCTTATAACTCCCTAACAAAAAAAAAATTGGTTCCAAAATTGTGCTGATGTAAAGTAGACATGTGGGAAATGTTACTTATTAAGTATTTTGTGTGACATATCACTGTGATTTAATTGCATAAAAATTCAAAGTTGTAAAATTGCGAAATTTTCAAATTTTTCTCCAAATTTCCGTTTTTTTCACAAATAAATGCAGGTAATATCAAATAAATTTTACCACTATCATGAAGTACAGTATGTCACGAGAAAACAGTGTCAGAATCACCAGGATCCATTGAAGCGTTCCAGAGTTATAACCTCATAAAAGGACAGTGGTCAGAATTGTAAAAATTAGCCTCGTCATTAACGTGCAAACCACCCTTGGGGGTGAAGGGGTTAATGCAAGTTTATAAGAGCCAGAACAAGGCCAGAACGAAGCTCTCAAAGACTTACATTAGGGGCTTGTGACTGTTATCTTTGACTTTCAGTCAGTCAGAAATTGCGGTCACAAGATGGCGGCACGAGACTGGTGCAGTGCTGGGTACAGCTGAGGATGGTGGCTGGTAAGTAGAAGACCAGGGTCAGGGAACTTAGATTATTTGCACCACTCCAACGTTAAAATAAAAAACCCCACTGGAGTGGTGCTTTTAACCCCTTAGTGACAGAGACAATTTTGTACTCAATGACCAAGCCAATTTTTACAATTCTGACCACTGTTTTTTTATGTGGTTATAACTCTGGAACACTTGAACAGATTGTTTTTTCATGACTTATTGCACTTCAAGATAGTGGTAAAATTTCTTGCGTTTCTTTGTGTAAAAAATGGAAATTTGGCAAAAATGTAGAAAATTTAACAATTTTCAAACTTTGAATTTTTATGCTCTTAAATCAGAGATATGTGTCACACAAAATACTTAATAAATAACATTTCCCACATGTTTACTTTACATCAGCACAATCTTTTAAACAAATTTTTTTTGGTTAGGAATAGTGATGAGCGAGTATACTCGTTGTTCGGGTTTTCCCAAGCATGCTCGGGTGGTCTCCAAGTATTTGTGACTGCTCGGAGATTTAGTTTTTGTTGACGCAGCTGCATGATTTACAGCTGCTACCCAGCCTGAGTACATGTGGGGGTTGCCTGGTTGCTAGGGAATCCCCACATGTAATCAAGCTGTCTAGCAGCCGCAAATCATGCAGCTGCGGCAAGGAAAACTAAATCTCCGAGCAGTCACAAATACTCGAAGATCACCCGAGCGTGCTCAGGAAAGCCCGAGTAACGAGTATACTCGCTCATCACTAGTTAGGAAGTTATAAGGGTTAAAAGTTGACCAGCGATTTCTCATTTTTACAACAAAATTTACAAAACCATTTTTTAAGGGTCACCTCACATTTGAAGTGAGTTTGGGGGGTCATTAAAACAGAAAATACCCAAAAGTGACACCATTCCAAAAACTGTACCCGTCAAGTTGGGCAAAACCACATTTGAGTTTATTAATCCTTCAGGTGCTTCACAAGAACTAAAGCAATGTGGAAGGAAAAAATGAACATTTTACTTTTTTCACCAAAAATTAACTTTGTAACCAAACTTTTTTATTTTCACAAGGGTATCAGGAGAAAATGGACCACAAAATATGTTGTGCAGTTTCTCCTGAGTACGTACCCCGTATGTGGGGGAAAGCTGCTGTTTGGGCGCATGGCTGGGCTCTGAAAGGAGGGAGCACAGTTTGACTTTTTGAATGCAAAATTGGCTGGTATCAATGGTGGGCGCCATGTCGCGTTTGGAGACCCCTGGATGTGCCTAAACAATGGAAACCCCTCAATTCTAACTCCAACCCTAACAAAGCCCTAATCCCAACCCTAACCCTAACACACCCCTAACCCCAGTCATAACCATAACCCCAACACAACCCTAACCCCACACCACCATAACCCCAGCACCATCAAAACCCAACACAACCCTAACTTCAACACCACCCTAACCTCAACACCACATCTGTAACTCCAACCTTAACCCCCAATACAACCCTAACCCCAATACAACCATAACCCCAACACAACCATAACCCCAACACAACCCTAACTCTAGCTCCAACCCTAACCCTAGCCCAACCCTAATCCTAACTCTAATCACAACGCTAACCCTAGCCCCAACCCTAAACCTAACCCTAAACCCAATCCTAACCCTAGCTATCATCCCAACCCTAACCACAACCATAACTCCAACACAACCCTAACCCCACCCCACCGTAACCCCTGCACCACCAAAACCCAACACAACCCTAACCCCAATACCATCCTAACCCCAACACCACATCCGTAACTCCAATTGTGACCCCAACGCAACCCTAACCCCAACACAACCATAACCCCAACACAACCTTAGACCCAACCCTAACCCTAGCCCAACCCTAAACCTTACTCTAACCCCAAGGCTAACCCTATCCACAACTCTAACCCTAGCCACAACCCTAGCCCAACCCTAACCCTAAACCCAACTCTAACCCTAAACCCAACCCTACCCCTAGCTCTAACCCCAACCCTAACCCTAGAGCTAACCCCAACCCTAACCCTAACTGCAAAGAATGGAAAAAAATACATTTTTTCTATTTTATTATTTTTACCTAACTAAGGGGGTGACAAAGGGGGGTTTGATTTACTATGTTTTTTATTTTGATCACTGTGATAGGGTCTATCACAGTGATGAAAATGAACCAATAGAAAAAAATCTCCTATTGTTGCCAGCTGACAGATCTCGGTGGGCACACTGCATATGCGCCCCCCATTTTCTTCCAGGAAGAAGACGCCGAGGGCCGGGGGATGGAGCCGGAGGATCCAGGAACACTGAAGATACCAGGTGGGGGGCTCACAGGACCCCATTTCTCTCTCCCCTGGTAGGCTAGATCCTATCAGAGGAGAGAGGAATGAATGGGAAAGCGGGCCTTTTTTTGTGATCACCGTTATTCCCGAATCTCCCCGGAGATTTTCCGATGCTGGTGGGCGCTATACACGTTAAAAAGCGGCACTGAGGAATAAGTACCCTTAACTGCCGCCATTAAAATGCGTATCAGTGGTCGTTAGGGGGTTAGGTCTTAAGTTAAAGAGTTTTCCAAGTTTTTATTTTTCTAATAGTATTACTGCCTGTGCTAGAGGAACTCAAATCTAATAATATTGTTCTCTCTTTCTTTTTCAGTTTTCAATCAAATAAAGATTTGAATTTACTACTAAGATTTACCCTCATTTACCATTTATTACAAGGGGGGACACTGACACAGCATCTGTGTACAATAAGACTTGTGTCTGGGCCCCCCAGCACCCCATGAGACCTAGTGGCTCTGAACAGTGGTGACGTCAGTAACTATACCGATCATCACAGTTGAATATTAGTAATATGGGGAATGTGAGGCAGGAGCAGAGTCCCTGCTCTGCACATTGCTCTCCCAGTGGTGGGCTTCAGGAAAACGGCAGTCAGTTTCGGTGAATGCGCAGATTGAGATCTCAGCTCAATGATGAGCTGAGATCTCAATCTACGCATGCGCCACCTCCTATGGACAGGATGAATGTGCAGAGTTGGGACTCTGTTCCTGCCTAGTACCGCTGACATGTCCCTAAAGTCCACTGCTGGGAGATCAATGGCTGCAGCCCAGGGCCCGCAGCATTGCCTCACTCCTGCCGCCGCAGGCTTCCTGCAGCGGCGACCCTGCCTTCTTTGTCCACCTCCACTGCCGCCTCCCGGTAAGTTAAATTCAGACTATAAGATGAACCCCCTTTTTCACATTAAGTAATTTATTTTCCTCTTCTATATTTTGGGGGGGGGGGGTCTTATAGTCTGAAATATATGGCAAGTATTATCTATCCCATATCTATCTATCTATCTATCTATCTATCTATCTATCTATCTATCTATCTATCTATCTATGTATCAATCTATTCTGAGGGTTCTGGCTGTGAATTTACTATACTTGGCTGATGAAATTTCATGGTTCCTTTTGAAATGTGTGCGAGAAAAAAAATGGACGGCACACGCATAGTCCATGTGGCGTTCGTGTTTTTACTCTCACCCATAGACTTGCATTGCTGAGTCTCATCCGATTTACGCGGCCACTCACAGCATGTTGTGATTTTTTTCCTTAGCTCGATTCCAGAATCTAATGGAGAAAATGTTGTTTTTTTTATGTTATTTACTCATCACCATAATTATAATGTTCTCTGTATTGTTCAGGTTGTAACAATTACAAGGATACCATATATCATATACCATAAATAGTTTTTTTATTTATTGATTTGTGACATTTATTTTAAAAGAGTGTATTAAATCTTTTGCGCACCCTGGCTTACCTATACATCATGGTGACGTGTAAGTTACCGCACCATGCCGCATATGTACGGCACAAGGATGGAGCAGGCACTGGAACTGTGATGATGCCAACTGCAGTCGGAGCCAGCTATCGCATACAGCTATGAGCAATCCTGGCTGTTATAAACGTTATATACCATAGTGGTACTGACCAGGCATGTAATGAGTTTGGCAGAGGGATAGCACTCCGTCAGTCAGCCAATCGACAATCCCAATCTTGCAGCAAGATCACCAGGTACTGATGGGGTTGCCATGGCAGTCAGATGCCTAACAATGGTTTCCATATCTCTTATATCTTATATCCTTTAGCCTATAAGATCCTGACCATGGTTTCTAATTTTACTTTTTATTTTTTTCTGGACAGACAGACAATATTTTTTATGGACACATTGGAAACCATAACAAATCATAATTACAAGTGATCCATATCGACGGTTACAGCCCATAATTCCGATATGAAGACATCAACTGTACAAACTGTAAACTGTAAAATAATGATAATTACTGTGAAAATAATCTATCATTATCTTCAGCCTTAATAAAATCATGGATGCCTCAATTTTTTTTACGGACAGGACAAAAAAGTGCTCTATTTTTTCAGACTTTACAGGAATTTCTTGTCAGTTGTAATCCAGATCCTGAAGGAAGTGGTTTGTGGTGGGCAACTTGGCAGTCAAACACTGACAGGTTAGATAATACACTCTACTACATGTGTAGTACTATCAATGCATATTTGGCATTGCTGTGTTCATTTCAAACCATACTTTAAAATTGTTTCATTATTGTTCTTGAACTGTGATTGGTGCAAACAAAAGTGAGAAAAACAATGCCAGAATTACTTTACATGTTTATCTGACTTGCAAAAACTAAAATGAAAAAGTGTTCAAAAAGTCACATGTAGCCCAAAATGGTCCGAATAAAAATAACAGTCCAGAACACAAAAAACAAGCCCTTATACAGGCCTATAAACAATTAAATTATATTGTTATAGCGCTCAGAATATGATGCCCTTTCTCCCCTAGAAAAAGATTTGTGTTAAGATTGGTCTGGAGACTTCATGGGCCTGACATGAAGAGTCCTTCATAAGTGAACCTGAAAATGTCCAAGGAGCTGATTTTCAATACAACTCCAGGCTTCATGTTGCTCGTTCTACTGTGAGCTGCCTGCATGACCGAAACGTGCTACCATGGCCTGCAGCATCTCCGGACTTGTCATACATTGAGCACATCTAGGACAGCAATTAGAAAGGGAAGTGCCAGAAGCGGATCTTTATGATTTGCCCAAGTGCATTCACTGGCAGAAAATTTCTCTGACAAACATTAATAACCCAAAATGTGATAGGCAAACCAAAAGGTGAAAATGAGAAACACCTGGAGATGAGCAAACCAAAAAAGGGAAAACAAAGACAATAGAAACTATCAGCATTTGGACAGGGAAGAAAGGGTAATAGCTCAGCAGACAGAGGAGCCGACCATGCAGCAACAGGTCACAGTAACGATTCCTCAAACCGAGCCATGGCAACAATGTTAAGAAATCCTTCAATTTTAAGAAAGTTTGCCACTTCCTCAGATTTTAGAGCAAATTGAAATATATTATTATTTTTCTCCTTGGCCTTGAATTATCACACAATGTCCTCCCCACCAATAGCTCTCTAAGTTGCTTAAATATTTTGGATTAGCAGTCTCGATAAATGTAGAAATCTGCAGTCATGGCTGTCTCAGGTGTCTCAGGACCAGGGGCTCCTTCACTGTCCCTAATGCTAGGGGCACCCTAGCTCGCCCTGTTCCTCAGATTACTTCTGATGGTGAAGATGCCGGGGCCACATACCTTGCCTTAGCTCCGGAATCTGCCCACAGTCTGAACCCTTCCCCCACCCAGGGAAGAGGGGAGTAGTAGTATATCATAATACACCAACCAGACTAACAAGGTAATGCAAACAGGGAAAAAGGAAAATACCAATCATACAAATATACACACAAACAATATAGGTAAACACCGGGGAGTGGAGAATGGGGTTAAACCAAAGTAGGAGAAGAAAGGGAATTATCACACAATCAAAACCTAGCTACAATCAGATAAATCCACCAAATGCCTTCTCCAACAACAACCACTAATAACCTCTAACCATGCAGCATAAGCTACTCTGACAAAGAGTGCTAGCCAGGGCCCATATTATATAGGAGATGGGAGTGGCTAACTGCACAGCTGATAGCCTTAAAGCAGGAAAGCTTCCAGGAGCTCTCAACTGAGCAGAATAACCCCTGCACTGCTAAATAAATTTATACCATTTATTCCATTATACCATGGAAAAGAGCCCACTCCAACGAGCACTTCATCGCATTCAAACAGTCCCTCACTACTTTCAAGACCACACTCGCCACAGGTAAACAAACCTACTTCTCATCTCTCATATCCTCCCTGTCTCACAAACCTAAACAGTTATTCAACACCTTCAATTCTCTCCTCTGTCCCTCAGCACCTCCTTCCTCCCCACTCATCTCAGCTGAAGACTTTGCCTCATTTTTCAAGGATAAGATTGATAACATCAGAGACAGTTTTGGTCAACAACCCCCAGAGCACCCTTCCTCCCAACTTCCCAGCACTCCACCTCCAAAACCAACTTCTCCACCATTACAGAATATCGACTCTCCACTCTTGACAAAGATGACAAAGATCTGCTAAGATCGAAACGCGTAGCTCGTTTCCTACCGTGCCATGAAGAGTTATTCAGCCTGTATTTTTAATATGGATCAATAAAGAATTGGAATTTTATATTTTGGAGCTGGAACGAATCCTTTCTTCCTTTGTAAGCTTTAAACATGCCTCAATCACACCTATCCTCAAAAAGCCCTCTCTTGACCCATCCTCGGTATCTAGCTATCGCCCTATATCACTTCTCCCCTATGCCTCAAAACTACTGGAACAACACGTCTATCTTGAACTGTACTCTCATCTCTCTTCTTGCTCCCTCTTTGACCGCTTACAATCTGGCTTCTGGTCACACCACTCCACTGAAACTGCCCTAACTAAGGTCACCAATGACCTATTAACCACTAAGAGCAAGCGACACTACTCTGTCCTCCTCCTCCTGGACCTGTCCTCTGCCTTTGACACAGTGGACCATTCCCTATTACTAAAGACCCTCTCATCCCTTGGCATCACAGACTTGGCCCTATCCTGGATCTCGTCATACCTAACAGACCAGACATTCAGTGTCTCCCACTCACACACCACCTCCTCACCTCGCCCCCTATCTGTCGGAGTCCCGCAAAGTTCAGTACTAGGGCCCCTGCTCTACTCCATTTACACCTTTGGCCTGGGACAGCTCATAGAATCTCATGGCTTTAAGTATCATCTCTACGCTGACAACACACAGATCTACATCTCTGGACCAGATATTACCACCCTACTAACCAGAATCCCTCAATGTCTGTCCGCTATTTCATCCTTCTTCTCCACTAGATTTCTGAAACTTAACATGGACAAAACAGAATTCATCATCTTTCCCCATCTCACGCGACCCCCCAATGAACCTATTCATTACAGTAAACGGCTGCCCACTCTCCCCAGTCCCACAAGCTCGCTGTCTTGGGGTAATCCTTGACACTGATCTCTCCTTCAAACCACATATCCAAGCCCTTTCCACTTCCTGCCGCCTTCAACTGAAAAATATTTCACGGATCCGTACATTCCTAAACCAAGAATCTGCAAAAACCCTAGTCCATGCCCTCGTCATCTCTCGCCTTGACTACTGCAACCTCCTGCTCTGTGGCCTACCCTCGAACACTCTCACACCCCACCAATCTATTCTAACTCTGCTGCCCTACTAAACCACCTGTCCCCCCGCTATTCCCCAGCCTCTCCCCTCTGTCAATCCCTTCACTGGCTCCCCATTGCCCAGAGACTCCAGTACAAAACCCTAACCATGACATACAAAGCCATCCACAACCTGTCTCCATACATCTGTGACCTCGCCTCCCGGTACTTACCTGCACGCAACCTCCGATCCTCACAAGATCTCCTTCTCTACTCCCCTCCTATCTCCTCTTCCCACAACCGTATACAAGATTTCTCCCGTGCTTCCCCCATACTCTGGAACCCTCTATGACAACATATCAGACTCTCGCCTACCATCGAAACCTTCAAAAAGAGCCTGAAGACCTACCTCTTCTGGCAAGCCTACAACCTGCAGTAACCACCGATCGACCAAACCGCTGCATGACCAGCTCTACCCTCGTCTACTGTATTCTCACCCATCCCTTGTAGATTGTGAGCCCTCACGGGCAGGGTCCTCTCTCCTCCGGTACCAGTTGTGACTTGTATTGTTTAAGATTATTGTACATGTTTTTATTATGCACACCCCTCCTCACATGTAAAGCACCATGGAATAAATGGCGCTATAATAATAAATAATAATAATAATACCATTTAATTTGAAGGTGAAGTTCTACTAATCAGTGCAGGAGTAGGAGACATCAGACACTGCGGGCTTTTGAATCCTCTCTGCTGCGGTAAACACATGACATCTACCTTGACTATAATTTGAACTGTTACAGTCATTCATAGTCCCATGTCGATCTTCAAATTCATCCTCTTCCTTAGCAGCATGTAAAAGTTATGATGAAGTCACACTGGCCAGCAAATTCACAGTAAGAAGCATCGTTTTTTCAAAAACTTTCTGCATCATCTGATAATAGATCAGAGCACTGTTTGGACAATGGTACCACACACACTGTCAACAACATCATAACATACAGAAGTGATCCCCTACCATTCTTGGCTCGAGAATCACATTAAGCTCGGAGAGAAGGTATAGAGCCAAATCCAGAGCTCCCCGAACAGTGACATCCTTCTCCTGTCTCCCTCCCAGTAGTTACTCCATGAGCCCCTATTATCAGCATAGGGACTGACAGCCAAAACTCCCCCACTTAAATTACACCAAGGCAATTTGCTTGTATCTAGGGGTTCCCATCTTTGCCTCATTCAGTATTTTTGCATCAAGCCCTCCCACCATGCTATTACATCCAGCTTCAAGCATCCCCTCTATCTGGCATAATCATCCTATGTCAAACTTAGCACTTAATTTATCTCTCCAACCCCAAGGCTAGCATATGCATATCTGCATCAGCTTTTCTATGTGTTGCTACTCAAGATGAACACCTGGTCTTCATAGCGGTTTGCTAGACCAGGAGCTAATGCACCAAGCTGGCAGACAGCGGCTAGCCACACATCAAACTCAAGAACAGACCTCAAAATACACCTGAAATCAAAATCAATCTAGACCAACCCCTAATATAAAAGGGTTTTACAGTGAAAAGCAGTTCTTACTTATTCAAAGAAAAGGTGATAAATGATAGATCATTTGGTGTCCAACCACTAGGACCCCCACCATTTCGTCAGAATCGAGTACTTTAATCCATAAGAAAAAAAACAGTAAAGTGGTCACCGCAGATAATGGTAAAGGTAACACAGGGTGCAACTAATTGCGCTGAAACCATGTGATATGAAAAAAGAAGAAAATGCGCAAGACAAAAGTGCACACACCAGAAATTATGAATAACACGGCTTTATTGAGAACATGAGAGCCAAAAACAAGTTAAAAACATGCATAAAGACATGTGCAGAAATAGGCAGGTACAATAAAGAATAATATCCTATGTATAATCAACCATTGGATGGGATGACCTATTATTACACTATTTGCATGTTTTTTTTACTTATCTGCCACGTCCGATCTTGTGGTTCATTCACAGTTCTTACCTCATTATACATAGTATATTATTCCTTGTTGTGCCTGTCTATTTTTGCACGTCTTTATGCATGTTTTTAATGTTTTTTACTTGTTTTTGGCATTCATGTTCTCAATAAATCCTTGTTATTCATAATTTATGGTGTGTGCGTTCTTCTTTTTTCATATCACTTCAATCCATGTTACAATGGAGCCGCGGTGCACATGCTCAATGTTGCTCAGTTTATTCTCTATGGGATTGCCAAGCATACAGCTTCTTTCGGCAGCCCCATGGTGAATAATAGAAGCAGCAGTCGAGCATGTGCACAGTTACTCCATTCTAACAGGTATAACAGTGCCCCCATTGGCTGATTGGTGGTTATTCCCAGTTGTCGGACTCCCAACAATCTATAAGTAATTTTTTTCTAAAATGGTCTGATGTTAATTCTCTGATTTCATTCTTGCTGTAACACGTTAAATGTTTCCTGTACCAGAGACAACAATTCAGTCCTGCAACTTTACACATAGTCCTCTATGTTTCTTTATATACTTGATTTCATCTCGTATAAGCATAACCCTGGCATACATGGGAGAAATCCAAGATTCTACATCTGGGCAATAAAAAAACAAAAATTACATCTACAGAATGGGAGGAATAGAACTGAGCAACAGCACGTGTGAAAAAGACTTTGGTATACTAATAGATCACAGACTGTACATGAGTCAACAGTGTGATGCAGCAAAAAAAAGGCAAATACTGTTCTAGGATGTATTAAGAGAAGCATAGAGTCTAGATCACAAGAATTAATTATCCCCCTCTACTCCTTCTTGGTCAGGCCTCATCTGGAATACTGCGTCCAGTTCTGGGCACCACATTTTGAAAAACACATTGAAACACTGGAGCAAGTTTACAGAAGAGCTACCAGGATAGTGAGCGGACTGCAAAGCATGTCCTACGAGGAATGGTTAAAGGATCTGGGAATGTTTAGCTTGCAATAAAGAAGGCTAAGAGGAGACTTAAAAGCTGTCTACAAATATCTGAAGGGGTTTCAGTATAGAGGGATCATTATTATTCTCATCTCCACATGGGAAAGCGAGAAGCAATGCAATGATACTGACAGGGAGACGATACAAATTTGATATTAGAAAAATCTATTTGACAGTTAGGGTGATCAATAAGTGAAACAGGCTGCCATGAAAGGTGGTGAGTTCCCCTTCAATGGAAGTTTTGAAACTGAGATGGTTTAGTGAATCCTGCATTGAGCAGGGGGTTGGACACGATGATCCTGGATATTCCTTTCAACTCTAACATTCCATGATTCTATGATTGCTTCATTCCTCTAGCACACAGATAATTATTTGGTTAATGTAAAAGCTAATAGTAAGAACTGTAAACTTTCTTATTATTGAACGTAATTGCAATGTTCCGTTTTCATATCAATGCTGTTAAACCCCCCCAAAAAATGCTAATAAAAAAAATTATGTTTGCCTGCTCTCTGGTGCTTCAGCAGTGCGAGAAATGTTGCCAGGAAATGATTTTTATTTTCTTTTGGCAAACCGCAAATCAAATCTCAAAATGTTTCAGTATGCACGAAACTGTGAATTTCCGGAAATTCAACTTGAACTCAAGCTTTCGCTAATTGATCTGCTCATCTCTAGTGAGTAACAAATTACAATTCATATTGGTGTAGAGAGCTTCAACTTATAGTTATGGCTACAATGAATGGAATATTAATTTCTTGTAGTCTTGCAACAGTGTCCTTCATACAAATGTAATGTACTGATAAAAGAAGATGACATCTCATTCACGTAAGTGCCTATTCCTTTTGTAATCACAGAAAAACGACTGGCACATCCAAACTAGTGTGAATAGGTGCATACCAGGAGCAGCTACCTCCATACACAATATACAAAAAAGGCTGCACTCTATCGTGCCAAAGCATGTCAATATGAAATACATGAAATATGAATAGCAAAACGACTTTTGAACATTAGGAAAAATATTTATGAGACGCTTTGCACATATATGTAGGCTTTACTTGAGAGAGGTGTCCGCATTCACCCATGCATTCAGATATTAGCCTTAGGTAAGTGTTCACATTGAACAGGGAGGTCAAGGACCCATCAGATTAATGAGGCCACCTTGACGATGGTTGATGGGCTCACACTATTTGGCCAAATTTTGTGCAAACCATCTCATGAATATTTTTCCTAATGTTCAAAAGCCATTTTGCTATTCATATTTCAATTATTTCATATTAATAAAAAGCTGGAAGGAAATTACAAGCGCAATAGGTTCTTATCTGGGTATTAAGAGATACCTCTAATCAGATTTTACTCACCAGATAGAGCCCAAACAGAGACTCATAGAAATATTAGCTGCTGCAGATCCACCGGTCTCCTCGTGACCAGCCAGAGTAAAGAAAAAAAAAATGGGATAAAAAGGTGGATTAACTCCATGTTGCTTGAAAGATAGAAGTCCAAATGGATATTCAGATGAAAAGTGGCTTTATTCAACGCATTTCGGAGTACTATGACTCCTTCATCAGGAAACCACAAAAGTATATATTATATAAAGGTCAAAGAGCACGGGCTCTTTGACCTTTCCTGGCCCCTGCGCAGTGCAGTTATTTGCTCTGCCCTCAACAGGGCAGAGAAGTGCACCTGTGCAGAAGCGTGATGACGAGGAGACTGAATGGTGCAGGGACGCATCATCCACACGAAGCAAGAATGAGGACAGCGATCATAAGAAAATGGGAGGCGCTGGACCAAAAACATCGACACCCCTCGGACCGGACCACCACGCAGGTGAGTATAGTAAAAGGTCTTTTTCTTGTCTTACAGGTCGGGTTGGAGGCAGATACAGTATATAGCATTATAGAATACTGTATATCTGCCCTAAAAGGTGGTGGCCTTAACTCATATTGGCCAAACCTGGTGACAAGTTCGCTTTAAAGAGAACCTGTCATGTGTCCAAAAAGCATGAGCTTGTTACATTGTCAAAATTCCCGTGCTGCACTGAACCTGACACTGTTTTCTGTTTGTCATTTTGGCCTTACTTTGTGGAAATATGTCCTTTCGTTTTTTGGTCACTAAGCAAGCTTGTGGTCATAAAGGGCATTTCTCAAGAGTTTTATTTCGGGGCATGTAGTCTTCCCCTTTATGATACTGGCCAATTGCCATTTGGCAGCATCCAAACATGATTGAATAGCGTGATCTCATCAATTTTAAAATATACGTTCTCTGCAATGCCAGAGTGTTTGGGAGAATAATACACAGTACCTGGCTCTAAGGGCTCATACTCACATGTGAGAAACTCGGATGAGTCTCGCATGTCAATACCCGGCACTGCACCCGGCACTCAGAAGTGGAGCGTGCGGCTGCATGTATTGCTATGCGGCTGCACACTCAGATCTGAGTGCCAGTAGCAGTGCTGGGTATTGACGTGCGGGACTCATCCAAGTTTTTCGCATGCGAGTATGAGCCCTAAGGCCGGCGTCACACTCAGCGTATGAAAATACGGTCCGTATTTTACGTCCGTAATACGCAGAAATGTTCCAAAAATAGTGATCCGTATGTCATCCGTAGGCAGGGTGTGTCAGCGTATTTTGCGCATAGCATCCTCCGTTTGTAATCCGTATGGCATCCGTACTGCGATATTTTCTCGCAGGCTTGCAAAACCGACATCTAATGGATTTATGTGCTCAAATGTTCGTTAAAATATATATACAGTATATATATATATGTCATTGAGACACACATATATATATATATATACTGTATTTATATTTAATTCAGCGCGAGATATGTGAAAAGCCGGTAATTCAATTGCCGGCTTTTTCTTTCTCCTTCCCAAACCTGACATGATATGAGACATGGTTTACATACAGTAAACCATCTCATATCCCTTTTTTTTGCATATTCCACACTACTAATGTTAGTAGTGTGTATGTGCAAAATTTGGGCGCTGTAGCTTGTAAAATAAAGGGTTAAATGGCGGAAAAAATTGGTGTGGGCTCCCGCGCAATTTTCTCCGCCAGAGTGGTAAAGCCATTGACTGAGGGCAGATATTAATAGCCTAGAGAGGGTCCATCGTTATTGGCCCCCCCTGGCTACAAACATCTGCCTCCAGCCACCCCAGAAGAGGCACATCTGGAAGATGCGCCTATTCTGGCACTTGGCCACTCTCTTCCCATTCCCGTGTAGCGGTGGGATATGGGGTAATGAAGGGTTAATGTCACCTTGCTATTGTAAGGTGACATTAAGCCAGATTAATAATGGAGAGGCGTCAATTATGACACCTATCCATTATTAATCCAATCATACGAAATGGTTAATAAAACACACACACATTATTTAAAAGTATTTTAATGAAATAAAGACACAGGTTGTTGTAATATTTTATTATACTGGTAATCCACCTGAAGACCCTCGTTCTGTAACAAAGGAAAAAAAAAACAATATCTCATACCTTCCGTCGCTCAGGTTAAGTCCCACGAAGTAAATCCATCTGAAGGGGTTAAATCATCTTACAGCCAGGAGCTCTGCTAAAGCAGTGCTCGTGCCTGTAAAACCCCTGGGGAATGAATGGAAAGCGGGGTGACCTGTAGTTACCTTGAGTCGCGGTTCATCTCTGCTGGATGAACTCATATGAACTCGAGTGTGGGAACTTTTCCCAGGCTCCAGTTCATGAGGACATCCAGCAGAGGGCGCCTCACCGTGACTCAAGGTAAATACAGGTCATTCCCCTGCAATCCATTCATTCCCGCGGGTTTTACAGGCACGAGCACTGCTTTAGCAGAGCTCCTGGCTGTAAAATGATTTAACCCCTTCAGATGGATTTACTTCGTGGGACTTGACCTGAGCGACGGAAGGTATGAGATATTGTTGTTGTTTTTTTCCTTTGTTACAGAACGAGGGTCTTCAGGTGGATTACCAGTATAATAAAATATTACAACAACCTGTGTCTTTATTTCATTAAAATACTTAAATAATGTGTGTGTTTTATTAACCATTTCGTACTATTGGATTAATAATGGATAGGTGTCATAATTGACGCCTCTCAATTATTAATCTGGCTTAATGTCACCTTACAATAGCAAGGTGACATTAACCCTTCATTACCCCATATCCCACTGCTACATGGGAGTGGGAAGAGAGTGGCCAAGTGCCAGAATAGGCGCATCTTCCAGATGTGCCTTTTCTGGGGTGGCTGGGGGCAGATGTTTTTAGCCAGGGGGGCCAATAACCATGGACCCTCTCTAGGCTATTAATATCTGCCCTCAGTCACTGGCTTTACCACTCTGGCGGAGAAAATTGCGCGGGAGCCCACGCCAATTTTTTCCGCCATTTAACCCTTTATTTTACAAGCTACAGCGCCCAAATTTTGCACATACACACTACTAACATTAGTAGTGTGGAATATGCAAAAAAAAAGGGATATGAGATGGTTTACTGTATGTAAACCATGTCTCATATCCTGTCGGGTTTGGGAAGGAGAAATGAAAGCCGGCAATTGAATTACTGGCTTTTCTCTAACACGGTGCGTATTTCTCGCAAGTCACACACATGGTCCGTGTGTAATCCATATTTTTCTCGCCCCCATAGACTTTCATTGGTGATTTTTTTGCGCAATACGGTGACAAACACAGCATGCTGCGATTTTCTACGGCCGTACAAGACCGTATATTACGGATTCGTAATATACGGCAGATAGGAGCTGGGCCATAGAGATTCATTGGGCCGTGTGTAATGCGTATTTTACGGAAGTAGTTTATGCGCTCATACGTCCGTAAAACTCGCTAGTGTGACGCCGGCCTCATAGTGTAGCTATGCTCCGATGGTGGTGCAGCATGAACCATCTGAGAGGTTCTCTTTAAGAATTGCAATAAGTCATCTTATTGTGGCAAGCAAACTTGCAAAATATTTTGCTTCCGAAAATAAATGTTTTTAGCTTATGTGATCTTTTATTGAAGCACTGCTTTAGTATTGATGGATTTTTGTCTTGCTGTGTATAAAATTGTGACATGCCCTCAACTTCTGATGACAAACTGCTAGTTAGGAAATGGCAACAAATGCTGAAAAATGACAGTTTGTCAACAGATGATAAGAATCTATGCTTTTACCTGAAGACCTTAACGAAAAGAGAAATGTTGTCACATCTTTTTCAGTTATTGTGCATTGTGATTTAAAGATTGTCATTTGCTAAACCATTATGTTCCATAAATAATGTGAAAGCAGGTTACCGGAAAATTGTATAAAATAACAGGTTATAGAAAAACTGTAGGGGAACAAAAGCGCTCAAGAACATCAAGTGATACTCTTTTGGATATAAGAAAAGTAAAAAGAAGGTGCTCACCTGAGCATATTGTGTGCAGGCACAACTTCTAGGAACACCTGAAGATATCAGCTGCTGCTGCCTCGTGTCTGGGGGATGATCTCCTCCAGGAAGTTGACCATTTTGGACGATAACACGATATCAGGCTGCGCTGCTGTAATGAAGAATCCTTTTGGCCGAGATGAATTGAATGGTTTTTATTTCCACAACGATTTTCAACGCTGGACTAGCGTCTTTTTCAACTGAAAAAGCTAATTGCATAGCAACTATTCAAGGCATAACCCCTTACTGCCATATGACATACTGGTACGTCATATGTTGGTTTCCTGACTTTGATGTGGGCTCGCAAACAGAGCCCGCTTCTTTCCTGACATGATAGCTGAATTATTCAGCCATCATGTGCCTTTAACAACTGTGGGTGGAATGGAGCTCAGCCCACAGCTGTTAATATTTTAGATTTCTGACAGCGGCATTTAACACACGCTGGTAGGAGAGTGCATCATTCCCATGACAGAATTGCGGGGCACCAACAATGAGTTGCCATCACAGTCGGAGATCTGTGGAAGACCCCCGTTCTTGTCATTATAAAACTCCTTTGAAAGCGATCCCATGGCTGGTGATCATAGGAGATTGTGATTTTAGCTGTACATAGCAGTGCTCATGCACTGGTATGTATAGCACAAGCAATCAGACAATTGAAGCTTCAAGTCCCTTAAGGAAACTATTAAATATAGTAAAAAGTGAAAAAAAAGTGTTCAAAAATAAAAAAAAAATACAAAAGCTCAAATCACCCATTAAAAATAATTAAAAAAAAAAAAAAGAATAAAAAATATGCATATTTGGTATCGCTACATTGGTAAAAGTCCGATCTATCAAAATGTAAAATAATTTAATCTGAGATGAGAAAAAAAATCGAAACTCCAGAATTACACTTTTTTGGCTGCTACAACATTGCCATAAAATTTAATAAGAGGCAATCAAACCATCATACCTACCTAGAGGCGGACACTGACAGCTTGGGGCCCCTGTGCAAGGAATGAGTCTGGGCCCCCTCCTTTTATGGCGACAAAGCTATATATATATATATATATATATATATATATATATATAAAGATTTTTCTGTATTTTTATGACTATGAAAATTGTACATTCGCACTGAAGGCATCAAAACTATGAATTAACACATGTGGAATTATATACTTAACAAAAAAGTGTGAAAAAATTGAAAATATGTCTTATATTCTAGGTTCTTCACAGTAGCCACCTTTTGCTTTGATGACTTCTTTGCACACTCCTGGCATTCTCTTGATGAGCTTCAAGAGGTAGTCACCGGGAATGATTTTCACTTCACAGGTGTGCCCTGTCAGGTTTAATAAGTGGGATTTCTTGCCTTATAAATGGGGTTGGGACCATCAGTTGTGTTGTGCTGAAGTCTGATGGATACACAACTGATAGTCCTACTGAATAGACTATAAAAATTTGTATTATGGCAAGAAAAAAGCAGCTAAGTAAAGAAAAACGAGTGTCCATCATTACTTTAAGAAATGAAGGTCAGTCAGCCCGAAAAATTGGGAAAACTTTGAAAGGGTCCCCAAGTGCAGTGTCAAAAACTATCAAGCGCTACAAAGAAACTGGCTCACATGAGGACTGCCCCAGGAAAGGAAGACCAAGAGTCACCTCTGCTTCTGAGGATAAGTTTATCCGAGTCACCAGCCTCAGAACTCACAGGTTAACAGCTGCTCAGATTAGAGACCAGGTCAATGCCACACAGAGTTCTAGCAGCAGACACATCTCTACAACAACTGTTAAGAGGAGACTTTGTGCAGCAGGCCTTCATGGTAAAATAGCTGCTAAGAAACCACTGCTAAGGACAGGCTACTAGCAGAAGAGACTTGTTTAGGCTAAAGAACACAAGGAATGGACATTAGACCAGTGAAAATCTGTGCTTTGGTCTGATGAGTCCAAATTTGAGATCTTTGGTTCCAACCACCGTGTCTTTGTGCGGCGCAGAAATGCTGAACAGATGGACTCTAGATGCCTGGTTCCCACCGTGAAGCATGGAGGAGGAGGTGTGATGGTGTGGGGGTGCCTTGGTGGTGACACTGTTGGGGATTTAATCAAAATTGAAGGCATACTGAACCAGCATGGCTACCACAGCATCTTGCAGCGGCATGCTATTCCATCCGGTTTGCGTTTAGTTGGACCATCATTTATTTTTCAACATGACAATGACCTCAAACACACCTCCAGGCTGTGTAAGGGCTATTTGACCAAGAAGGAGAGTGATGGGGTGCTACGCCAGATGACCTGTCCTCCACAGTCACCAGACCTGAACCCAATCGAGATGGTTTGGGGTGAGCTGGACCGCAGAGTGAAGGCAAAAGGGCCAACAAGTGCTAAGCATCTCTGGGAACTCCTTCAAGATTGTTGGAAGACCATTCCCGGTGACTACCTCTTGAAGCTCATCAAGAAAGTGCCAAGAGTGTGCAAAGCAATCATCAAAGCAAAGGGTGGCTTCTTTGTAGAACCTAGAATATAAGACATAACTTCAGTTGTTTCACACTTTTTTGTTAAGTATATAATTCCACATGTGTTAATTCATAGTTTTGATGCCTTCAGTGTGAATGTACAATTTTCATAGTCATGAAAATACAGAAAAATCTTTAAATCAGAAGGTGTGTCCAAACCTTTGGTCTGTGCTGTATATATATATATATATATATATATATATACACACACACACATACATGGATATATATTACATAGTCATCTTTACTCCTCACCTACTGTATTCTCACCCATCCCTTGTAGATTGTGAGCCTTCACGGGCAGGGTCCTCACTCCTCCTGTACCAGTTATGACTTGTATTGTTTAAGATTATTGTACTTGTTTTTATTATGTATACCCCTCCTCACTTGTAAAGCGCCATGGAATAAATGGCGCTATAACAATAAATAATAATAATAATAATAATAATAATAATAATAATTATGTATATTGCTGTCCCTTATACAGTGCCCTCTCTTGCTAGGTACAGCACCGTCCCTTACATAATGGGTTATATAAAGCCCTGTTTTTTATTACATACCGTCCTCTCTTGTTAGATAAATAATGCAATGATGGCTGATGGAGCATGGGAAAGCTTCTTTTCTAATGGAGGAGATGATGGACTGGTAGTCTGGTCACCGGCTCCTCCATATCTAACAAGAGAGCGGACTATGTAATAAAAGAGGGCGCTGTGAATAACAAAAATAACAAGAATACACTAAGGGACAGCACTGTACATAACAGCAAAGGAAGATATAATAAGTGACGGCACCACTAGAGAGGATGATATGTAATAAGGGACGGTGTTATATATGATAAAAGAGGAAACTAACTAAGGATGGTGTTATTCATAATAAGTGTATATACTAAGGGACTGTGTTAGACATAAGTGAGTACACTATATACTAAGTTACTGTACTATACATACGTGAGTACACTATATACTAAGGGACTGTGCTATATAATGAGTACACTCTATAATAAGAGGCTGTGCTATGTACACTTTATACTAATGGACTGTGTTAAATATAATAAGTGATAACGTCTTCCTCCACCTTCCCCTGTTCCTAAATCCATTATAAATCCCCCTTCCTCCCTTCCCAATCCCCCACACTCCTTATTGTCCTCCTCCCCCGCAGCCCATTATTGTCCTCTCCCCCACCCCATCATTGCCTTCTCCCCCAGCAACCATCATTGCCCATTGCACCACCTATATCATTGCCTTCTCCCCACCACCCCATCATTTCCTCTTCCCCTCTCATCCTATCATTGCCCTTTCCATCATCATTGTTTTTTCCACTACCACCATCATTGCCTTTTCCCCCACCCCCCATCATTTCCTCCTTCCCCACCCCACTTTATTGCCCTTTCCACCACCCCCATCATTGCTTTCTCCTCCACCACCCCATCATTGCACTCTCCATCACCCCATCATTGTCTTCTCCCCATCACCTCCATCATTGCTTTCTCCCCATCATTGCTCTCTCCTCCACCTACACACACACATACAGCACCATTCACTTCTCTGCACGTTCCCCCACAGCGCTATGCACGCACGCACACACGCACGCAAGAGAGGGGTAAAGGGAAGTTGAAGGGAGGAGTGAAAGGAGGAGTAAAAGGAGGACTGTAGGGAGGGTTTTGGTGAAGACAGAGGAAGGAGAGGAAATTGACAAGTAGACTGATAATAGGATTGCAAAGAAAATAGAAAAAAGAAATACTGAGGAAAAAAGAAAAGACAGAAAAAAGCTTGAAAGGATAAAAGCAAATAGAATCAGTAGGGAAATGCAGTAAAATAGGAAGAGAAAGTAGATTAGGAATGTGTTAGTTAGGGATCAAATCTGTGCAGTGTTGACAAAAGAGAGCGGGAAAGGGGTAAATACATTGATTGAGCTATTGGAAGTAAGAGGAAGAAACGACAAATGAAAAACAGGGATGAGAGGTGAAAAGACATGCCACAGAGGCAGGGATGATGAAAGAGAGAACTAGTGACAATTGTTGTACATAGGGATAGCATGGAGTGCAAGTAGCTGATGCAAGAGACAAGGAAAGGGATAAAATAGGCAATGCGAGACAAGGCTGTAGTCCCTGACCACAGGTGAATTTTTTCAGCATGTAATGTGGCGGAGAAGATGAATAATAATTAAAATAATATAGAAGATGAAACATATAAAGAAAAAAACCAAATATGAATATATATAATAAAAATAATAATGGTTAAAAAAAACGTGTCAAAGTGAGGTGGTGAAGAGACCGTGATAAACTAAAAAAGTGGATGTTTATTGTGAGAAGAGGCATAGTGTGTGAGATAGCACAATTTGAATGTGTGAAAGCCATGCACCCAAGATGTCCCTAGTAAGAGCAGACACTGAGAATCACACCCAGCATACAGGACTGGTGAAGTGGTACTGTGCAGTGTATATACAGAATATTACAGATATTGAGACTTACATTCAGTATACAGTACAGGAGAAGTGGTACTGTGCAGTGTATATACAGAATAATACAGATTTTGAGAATTACACCCAGTATACAGGACAGGAGAAGTGGTACTGTGCAGTGTATATAAAGAATAATGGCCCCATATATTGCTACATACAGTACAATGGGCCCCATATATTGCTGCATACAGTATACTGGTGATGCGCCCACAGGGCAGTGGGGTACTCGGTACCGGGTCCTGTGTTCAGAACGGGATGTCACTGTGGCTGAGACCAGGTCCGTGGCCCTGGGCATCAACGTTAAAAGGGGCAGGTCTTTAAAGGGAATAAAGTTTATGTTCGTGACGCCACCTGTGGTATTCGGTCAGTGGGGACAGACGCTGCTTTAAGGGGTCCTCTGGGGTGATGTTATGGCAGCTAGATGGTATAGCTTCCCACAGGTGAAGTATATCCCCGGTGTGTAGGTGGAAGATGGTGAATGGTGCAGTAAAGAACGAGGACGCAGGTTTGCAGTCTGTTTACCTTGTTTACTGAAGTCCTCAGGCAGCCACAGTCCAGGGCACCAGATCACAGAGCAGGCAGAGTCCGGCTGGCTTGGAAGCGAATCCAGAGTCCCCTTTACCAAGTAGAGTTAAAAGCCTTCCTCTAGCGCAGTAGTGTTGTAGTCCCTTACTGCCTATGGCTTCAGATAAGGGCCTCACAGATGTTCTCTCTCTGTCCCCCATATAGGATAGGACATAACCCATATGACTGGTGACTTGGGCCTGTCTATAGGGACTCTAGCATGCCCCGGGCTCTAAAGGTGTCACAGTGTCTTCAGGTGTGTGTGGGGACAGATAACTTGCAATTCAGCTGTCCTGCCGGTCTCTGCTGTAAGTCGTAGAGGCCTTTACAACCTCGGTGGTCTGGCTACCGGTTATTTGCGCCTCAGAGGGAGGCAGCCTGCTCTTAGCTGGTCTTCCCTGATATCCTCTCCTGTGCTTCGCTCTCCTGCATGCTCACTGAATGATGTTCGGCTTTCTGTTTGTCTCTTTCCAGGAGCTGTGGTACTTCAGTCCACACGGCTCCTTCAGACCTTCTGAAACTCCATGTCGGTCTGCTCTCTTCTGTGCCTCTCACTTTCTGAATTGAGACTGAAACTGAACCCTTTCCCTCCAGATCAGGATGTATATATAGGGGAGTTCACCTTAAACAGGTTTAGAGCTCCCCCTTCTGGTCTGGAGTGTGAACATGTTGTATGCATTGTGATTACCTGATCTCCTTCATCGCTTCCAAATGTAACATCACTCTCCCCGTGAGGAAATCAATGCTACTGTGACGACCAGGACCCTGGGGAGTCACACTCCCCCTCCCCCGTTAAATCCAGTACTCCCAGACTGGGAAAAGAAGAACAACAATTACAGGTTAAATAATGCAAACATTTTGTAAAACATTTGAATAATAATAAAACTTTGGCTTCCCTTTATAGTATTGTAGGCTAAAACGTTGCAAAAACACGTTTATAAATGAAAGTACAGATGCGAGGGACCCGTCATAAACCCCCAACGTAGGATTGGGTGGGCTACAAGGCGTATCCAGACCCAAAGTTCGCCACGCCGGTGTTGTGAACTCTATTTTTGGGCTCCCTCTAGTGGTCACAAGCGGTACTGTGTAGTGTTGTCTTTCTGCAGGTTGCAGCATCAGCTGGTTAGTTATCCTTGGTTGGTTTCCTATTTAGCTCACCTGGATACTCAGTTCCTTGCCTGCTATCAATGTATTCAGTGCTCTTCAGATTCCTTGTGGCTACCTTGCTCCCAGTCTCTCCAAGACAAGCTAAGTTTTTGTTTGATCATTTTTTGATTATCAGCGTTCATTATGTTTTTAGTCCAGCTCGCTAAAATGTGATTTCCTCGCTTGCTGGTTGCTCTAGGGGACTGAGTTTCTCCCCCCACACCGTTAGTTGGTGTGGGGGTTCTTGAAATCTCAGAGTGGATATTTTGTAAGGGTTTTTTACTGACCGCATAGATTCCCTTTTCTATTTTCTGCTATCTAGTATTAGTGGGCCTCATTTGCTGAATCTGCTTTCACCCCTGTGTATGTGCCTTCCTCTTACCTCACCGTTATTATTTGTTGGGGGCTTCTATATCTTTGGGGATTATTTCTCTGGAGGCAAGAGAGGTCTTTCTTTCTCTCTAGGGGTAGTTAGTTCCTCAGGCTGGCTCGAGACGTCTAGGATTCTTAGGCACGTTCACCGGCTACTTCTAGTGTGTTTGGATAGGTTCAGATTTGCGGTCAGTCCAGTTTGCCACCTCCCTAGAGCTTGTCCTATGTTTGTTACTTAGCTGGAGTAATTTGTGATCCTCAACCACTAAGGATCATAACAGCCGGATGGTTTTCCTTCGGGTCTGTGAAGAAACAAACAAACAAGGCCCTACCCATGCTGGCAAGTGGGTAGAACCAGGGTGCACCTTGAGGGTGCCAACTATGTACAAATACAGTTTTTGGGTAATTCACTGTCCACTACCCTATTGTCCATTTTAAACCTGTAACAAAGATAAGCAAGCAATTTAAACAGGTAACAGCAATTATTGACATTTTTAATCCCTGTAACAAGCTGGGATTTGACCTTTAGTACTACGAGTAGACCTACGTAATTCCTGATCTAACATGTCTGCTGTTACTGTAGTGGACCCACTAGTGTGTGTACTTCTTGTAGGCCTGCATTGTATTGACAAACTGGGCAAGCATCTGTGTCTTCTTAGATTCACCATAGGTCTGACAGATTCACCAATAGCTGAAGGTGGATTCTCTCGTTCCACTGCTGGGGTGACGTTTGCTGCAGGAGCCTGGTGGTGTAAAGTCTCTTCTGATTCAGGATGGTCTGGAATCACATTTTGTTCTGGTATTTCCAGGTGGGAAAAGTCAAGACAGGTATCACTATGGCCTGATGCACTTGAGTTCAAGACTGGGGAAAATCTCCAAGAACGGTATGAATTCTCTTTTCTTCTTCTTCATCTTCCATGGGTGGAGATGCTCCTAGGTCTGTTTCTTTGTTCCTCAGTTTGTCAGGGCATACTTTGAGATAGTCTCTGGATACTGCAGTTGAAGTTTCTCCTCCATCTTTACTGATAAGGCAGACTTTCGTGTTGTCAAAGTTTGAATGTAGGATAGTATACGGTTCTGCTTCCCACTGGTCATCAAGTTTGTGCAATCTTCTTTTACGTTTTAGCACATGTTCGCCTGGTGACAAGGGAATTGCAGGGGCACATTGGTTATAGTCTCTCTCTTGTTTCTGTCTCACCTGTAATAGACTTCTTTCAACGCACTTTTTGTACTTGGCGGTACATTTGTTGTCTCTCGGTATCCCAATCTGCATCTAATGAGGTATTTTCTGGGGTTAGGATTCCCATGTCTAGATCAACAGGTAGTTTGCTGGATCTTCCTCTCATCAGGTATGCTGGAGTACAGTTGGTGGAATTCACTGGAATGTGGTTGTACAAGTCTACTAAGTCTGGTAATTTTTCTGGCCATTAGTTTCTTTCATGTAAAGGCAAGGTCTTCAGTAAGTCAATCACTACTTGGTTCATCTTTTCACACATACCATTGGTTTGTGGGTGGTACAGTGTGGTTCTGATCATTTTACATCCATAGAGCTTGCAGAACTCTTGAAGCACTTCCGCTTTGAAGGCTGGTCCTTGATCAGTAAGTACCTTCTCAGGATATCCATGTGGTCTAGAGAAGTGTTGTTGGAAGGCTCTGGCTGCTCTCTTTACTGTCTGGTCCTTGACATGTACGACTACCAGGAATCTGGAGTAGTGATCTACAATAGTCAAATCGTAGACATAGCCTGACCGGCTTGGAGTTAGCTTCATGTGGTCTAAAGCCACCAGTTCAAGTTGCTGCTTGGTGACTATGGGCTGTAGGATGAGCCCTCTGACTGTCACTGTCCTTTCTGTGCAAGCTACATGGGCCACACTCTCGGCACCACTTTTCGATGGCTTTCCTCATGCCAATCCAGTAGAACCTTCCACGAAGTAGGGTCTCTAACTTCTTCCATCTGAAGTGTCCTGCTCCATCGTGGTACGCTTCCAGAACCATTTGCGCATCTTGTCTTGGGACCACTATCTGCCAGACCAGCTCATGAGTGCGTGGGTCAGTGCTCCTCCGACACAGCTTACCATTGCACATAAACAGTTGGCCTTTTTCTTTCCACAGCTGTTGAGTCTCCTGTGGAGCATCTGGACCAGGGTGTGAATTGGCTTGTGTCAGCAGCTCTTTGACCAGACGGACTGCGGGGTCACTGTCCTGTGTTTCTGCCCACCCATGGTGGGGCAATGGGTTCAGTGTGGCGCCTTGCATGTTTCGGTGCCTGTTCCTCACGTGATGGGAATACTGAGTCGCCCTGGAGCAATGGAAAGCTGGCAACTCTATTTCTTCAAGTGTTTCTGACTCTTCTCCCATCTCTGGCAAGTTGGGCATCCTGGACAAGGCATCAGCATTCACATTCTTGTGCCCTGCTCGGTACTTGATGGTGAACTCGTAATTGGACAACTGGGCCATCCATCGCTGCTCCAAAGCACCTAGTTTTGCTGTCTCCAGGTGTGTCAGTGGATTGTTGTCCGTGAAGACAGTGAACCTTGCCAAGGCCAGGTAGTGCTTGAACATCTCTGTCACCGCCCAGACGATAGCAAGGAACTCCAACTTAAAGGAACTGTAGACACCAGGCAGGTACGGGAGAGACACAGAACAGAAAACGGCAGGGACACCAGGCAGGCACGACGGGGACCCAGGGCAGGCACGGGAGAGGCACAGGACTGAAGCAGCAGGGACACCAGGCAGGCACGATGGGGACCCAGGGAAGACACGGGAGGGGCACAGGACTGAAGTGGCAGGAACACCAGGGAGGTACGGGAGACTCAGGACAGGCACGGAAAAGGTACAGGACTGTAGCGGAGGGACCTGAGGAAGAAGAGAACGCAGGCAAGAATAGCTTAGCGATACCCTAAGAAGCACAGGCGTCTTACCTAGGAAGCCGGGAAGAAATACCTGATGGGCGCCGTCATATTGGGGAGGAGCCATCAGGTTGTGACCTCCCAGGAAGCCCAGCGGCAGATGAGATGCGACTGCGCATGCACGGGAAAGAACGCAACGACACCCTTGAGAAGAGAGAAGAGGAGTGGCGCAGGACCACGTTGGAAGTGCACCGAGGGATGGGAGAAGGCAGGTAAGTATCCACGGACGTGACATTGGGGTTCCTTTCGGTGGGGCGAAGTTTCCTGCTGGCATAGACGATTACCCTTTCTTTGCCTTTCTGTAGCTGGGACAACACGACTCCCAGTTCCACGTTGCCGGCATCCGTGTACAGCACAAACGGTTGGTCATATTCAGGGTAAGCCAGTACCTCATCTCCTGTGAGAGCCAACTTCAATCGAGTGAAGGATCTCTCCAGCCCGTTGTCCCAGTCAAATGGGGTATTCTTAGCCTTGGTTTTCTTGGATTGGCCCACTATCAGGTCTTGTAGTGGTGCGGCTATCTTGGTAAAGTCTTTGATAAATCTTCTGTAGTAGCCTACCAACCCGAGGAACTGCCGGACTTCATGGAGGTTGCTGGGCTTTGACCAGTTCTTAATCACGGTGACCTTGTCAGGGTCTGGAGCCACTCCTTCTGCGCTCACCACTTGGCCCAGGTAGTGCACTTTGGGCTTTAACAAATGGCACTTGGATGGTTTTACCTTTAGGCCAAAGTTGGACAGAGCTTCGAACACCTCAGCTAGGTGCTTCAGTTGGTCCTCATAAGTCTTGGAGAAGACGATGACATCGTCCAGGTACAGCAAGACGGTCTCGAAGTTCTTGTGCCCGAGACAGCACTCCATAATTCTGTGAAACATTCCTGGGGCGTTGCACAGTCCGAACGGTATGTAATTGAATTCACAGAGACCCATCTGTGTGGTGAAGGCCGTCTTTTCCTTATCTGCCTCTGCTACGGGAACCTGCCAGTACCCACTGGTGAGATCCAAGGTGGAAAAGTAGTTAGATTTTAAAGCAGCTAATTACTCTTCTATTCTAGGCAACGGGTATGCATCTTTGTGTGTAATGCGGTTTATCTGCCTATAATCTACAGACATTCTCATGGTGCCATCCTTTTTCCTGAGGAGGACTAGTGGAGCTGCCCAGGGGCTACTACTCTCTCTGATTACCCCAGCCTCCTTCATCTCTCGTAACATGTCTTTGGCACACTGATAATGAGCTGGAGGTACAGGCCGCTATCTCTCCTTAATGGGCGGATGATCTCCCATGGGGATATAATATTGAATCCATTTTACCTGCCCAAAATCTAGTGGGTGTTTGCTGAATACTTGCTCATACTCATGAACCACCCAGTAAGCCCCTTGGTTTTGGTGTGATGGTGTAGAGTCAGTGCCCACCTGTTATTTCTGACACCAATCCTCCATTTGTCCTGCAGAGCTATTGTCCTCCGCCTGGTTGGACTGGACCAAGGGTCCTGTTGCCTGTATTACATTATTATCAACAGTAAACACTTTGGCAAGTGTGGCATATCTGGTTAAGTAGACCTCTTTCTCTCCACAGTTAAGGACACGTACTGGCATCCTCTCCTTGCGGACTTCAACCACCCATCTGGCTGTCAGGATTGTGGGCCTACTATCTGAATACACAGGTTCTACCAGGGCCTGGTAGTCTTTACCTCTGAGACCAATTGCTGCCTGACACCATATTAACATTTCACTCCTGGGGGGTATTGCGATATGGATTGAATCACTCACTGTGGCACGGCCAATTTCTCCACCAGATCCCATTCCTTGGGCCTTCAGTTCTACCCACCCCACCTTAATGGTGACCTCTTTGTACCCCACCTGTGGCAACGGCTGACCGTTACTGGCTACTATTGTCAAATCATCATCTGGGCCACGATTAATGTCTGTGTCAGCCCAATAACACTTGATAAAGAATGTAAGGCATAGTTGTCACCTGAGAACCGGTGTCCAATAAAGCGTTCATTGGGATGCCGTCGATCACAATGAGAAGGACAGGTTGTCCTCCGACGTACTTGGCTCACCAGTTTTGTGGGCCTGGTCATCCTACTCCTGGAGGTTGGCCCTCTGCCCCAGGGGTCGCTTGCTTAAATGACAGTACCTTGTGATGATTCCTGCCTGGTCGCAGCGGTGGCAGATGGGTCGTCCGTCCTGGTGATAGCGATCGTCGTCTCTCCCTCTGGTCGGCAGGATCCTCTTCTGTCGCTGCCAGGGGACGTCCTCCGGTCTGGAAGCCAGCTTAATCTTTTCTTTCGGCGACTCCTGAAGGGACTGCACGGTTTTGGCTAGTGCGGCTACACTGTTAGTCAGTTCCTGGACCTGGAGGCATAGTGCTGTGGGAGAGTCATCATCCAGGATCTGTGCGTTGGCCTCAGCGGGGACCTGATATGATGCCACCTCCTGGTGGTAAAAAAGAGCTGGACGCCTATGGGGCACTGTGCGGCTGGTTTGAGGTTCATGCAGCACCCGGATGGCTCTGTCCTTAAATTGCGCAAAGTCCAGGTCGGGGTTTTGCAAGGCCAGGATGCGCAGCTGTGTCCTTTGGTTGCTGGACAGGAAACCCTCAATGAACTGTTCCTTTAAGAGTTTGTCTCCATCCTGCACGCTGTTAGGGTCAACCTGTCTGACAGCCCGCAGTGCCTCCTGGAGATTAAGTGCATAGTCCCGTATGCTATCCTGTGCTCTCTGCTTGCACCCAAAGAACTTCATTTTGATTTCTGCAGCGGTGCGGGTGTCAAAGGTGGTTTTAAGTTTAGCAAATATCTGCTGCACAGTTCCATTTTCCATATTTGGGCAGGATTTCACTTCTCTTGGGGCTGCGCCTATCAATTGTCCAATTAAGATGCTGACCTTTTGATGCTCGGTCAGGGGATATACCTCAAATAGGCTGCAGAGTCTTTCCCTAAACTCACTTAATGTATGGGACTCCCCGGAATGCTGTGGAAGCCAGGCCGCTCCAGGAATATAGGGCATGGACAGCGGCATGATGGGCACTGTAGATGCAGCGGGGTCCGGCCTGTTGGTAGAAGCTGCGGGGCCTGGGGGTGCCTGGAGTCCGGCGGCTGCGTCCACCCCGAGGTCTTGGGGCATTACAGGGGCTGCGGCTGTGTCCACCGCCATTTCTTCCCCCAGATCTGACATTGCTTCTCCCCCTTGCTAACCTTATAGGGGCCAGCGTCTCTCCTCCGGAGTTTGCAGCGGTTCCTCCGGTGCGTCGCTCGGCACTTTGCAGCGTCTTCACTTCTGGCTCCCCTGTACGGTGTCTTCACTTCCGGCATTCCTCTCGCAGTGCAGCACCCGTTTCTTTCTTCGCGCTCTTTCTGTCTGGCTCCGCCCACGAAGGTATGTCCGCTCCTCCTCACGCTCCACGTGGCGCGGCAATTGCGGCAGTTTTGGTGGCAATTCACAATACACAGTCTCAATAAATCACAGTTAGGCACAGTCTCTTAGGCGCACATGACCCGATTTGCTGGGTCATACCATCCTGTTCGTGACGCCAAATTTGACCCTCCCACAGGGCAGTGGGGTACTCGGTACTGGGTCCTGTGTTCAGAGGGGGATGTCACGGTGGCTGAGACCCGGTCCGTGGCCTTGGGCATCAACGTTAAAAGGGGCAGGTCTTTAAAGGGAATAAAGTTTATGTTCGTGACGCCACCTGTGGTATTCGGTCAGTGGGGACCGACGCTGCTTTACGGGGTCCTCTGTGGTGATGTTATGGCAGCTAGATGGTATACCTTCCCACAGGTGAAGTATATCCCCAGGGCTCCTGGTGTGTAGGTAGAAGATGGTGAATGGTGCAGTAAAGAACGAGGACGCAGGTTTGCAGTATCTTTACCTTGTTTACTGAAGTCCTCAGGCAGCCACAGTCCAGGGCACCAGATCACAGGGCAGGCAGGGTCCGGCTGGCTTGGAAGCGAATTCAGAGTCCCCTTTACCAAGTGGAGTTAAAAGCCTTCCTCTAGCGCGGTGGTGTTGTAGTCCCTTACTGCCTATGGCTTCAGATAAGGTCCTCACAGATGTTCTCTCTCTGTCCCCCATATAGGATAGGACATAACCCGTATGACTGGTGACTTGGGCCTGTTTATAGGGACTCTAGCACACCCCGGGATCTTAAGGTGTCACCGTGTCTTCAGGTGTGGTGTGGGGACAGATAACTTGCAATTCAGCTGTCCTGCCGGTCTCTGCTGTAAGTCGTAGAGGCCTTTACAACCTTGGTGGTTTGGCTACCGGTTATCTGCGCCTCAGAGGGAGGCAGCCTGCTCTTGGCTGGTCTCCCCTGATATCCTCTCCTGTGCTTCGCTCTCCTGCATGCTCACTGAACGATGTTTGGCTTTCTGTGTGTCTCCTTCCAGGAGCTGTGGTACTTCAGTCCACATGGCCCCTTCAGACCTTCTGCCACTCCATGTCGGTCTGCTCTCTTCTGTGTCTCTCACTTTCTGAACTGAAACTGAAACTGAACCCTTTCCCTCCAGATCAGGATGTATATATGGGAGTTCACCTTAATCAGGTTTAGAGCTCCCCCTTCTGGTCTGGAGTGTGAACATGTTGTATGCATTGTTATTACCTGATAAAAGATCTCCTTCATCGCTTCCAAATGTAACATCACTCTCCCCATGAGGAAAGCAAAGCTACTGTGACGACCAGGACCCTTAGGTTTCACACTGGCACCATATATTGCTCCATACAGTATAATGGACCCCATATCCCATATATTGTTCCATATAGTAGAATGGGCCAAATGTATTGCTCCATACAGTATATTTATAATGCTTTATTCAGTATAATGGGCCCCATATAATGCTCCATACATGATAATGCTTTATTCAGTATAATGGGCCCCATATAATGCTCGCCCCATATAATGCTCCATACATGAAAAAAAATAAAATACTCACCTATCCCGTTCCCTGCAGCTCCGGTCTCCTCACCGTCTTCTGACTCTCTGCAATGCTCAGCACAGAGGGTGTGCTGTAGTAACTTCATCGTGCACTCTGCCCTGAGACATCACAGAGAGTCATAAGATGCTGAAGGCACAGGAACTGTGGGAAACGATGAGAGGTGAGTGTTTGAGGGGTGAAGATGGTGCCAGCGCTAGCACTGGGCTCCCCCAACTCACGGGCTCCATTGCATGCCAGTGTCCACGACAGCGAATGGGCCTCCTCATTTGTCCAGGGCCTATTCACTTGCCCAGGTGCGTCGGGTGGTGATGCCAGTCCTGGATACTATGTAGTGTATATTGTGGTAGTTCAGCTCACATGGCGGTATATTGAGATAGAAAGTAGGAACACCATCTCTTTAAATCTTCGGTTGGTTTATTATTATTATTATTATTATTATTATACAGCATAAACCAGCAAGAGGGGCAAATAAACACAGCCTTTCCAGCTCAAACAGGAAAACAAGAAAAGCCAAAAATGCTGCATTACAGTCTTAAGGTACCTTCACACGAAACGACATTATAACGATATCGCTAGCAATCCGTGACGTTGCAGCGTCCTAGCTAGCGATATCGTTTCGTTTGACACGCAGCAGCGATCAGGATCCTGCTGTGATGTCGCTGGTCGCTGAATAAAGTCCAGAACTTTATTTGGTCGTCCGATCGCTGTGTATCGTTGTGTTTGAAAGCAAAAGCAACGATACCAGCGATGTTTTACACTGGTAACCAGGGTAAACATCGGGTTACTAAGCGCAGGGCCGCGCTTAGTTACCCGATGTTTACCCTGGTTACTAGCGTAAAATGTAAAAAAAACAAACAGTACATACTCACATTGCGTCCCCTGCAGTCTGCTTCCTCCTCTGACTCAGCGCCGCAAAGTGAAAGTGAAAGCAGCACAGCGGTGACGTCACCGCTCTGCTCTCACTGTACGGCGCTCAGTCAGTCAGGAAGTGGACGCAGGGGGACGTGAATGTAAGTATGTGCTGTTTGTTTTTTTTAGATTTTACGCTGGTAACCAGGGTAAACATCGGGTTACTAAGTGCGGCCCTGCGCTTAGTTACCCGATGTTTACCCTGGTTACCCGGGGACCTCGGCATAGTTGATCGCTGGAGAGCGGTCTGTGTGACAGCTCTCCAGCGACCAAACAGCGACGCTGCAGCGATCGACATCGTTGTCGCTATCGCTGCAGCGTCGCTTCGTGTGAAGGTACCGTTACTTATATGTGTAACATCCCACTCTGGAGCAACACAGGTTCAGTCTTTCCTCTACAAAACACAAACCACTGGAGAATCCTCTCTCCAGCCTTGCTGACAAATGACTGCCTCTAGAGTCCAGTTGTTTAAACAAAAGATCACAAGACTCCTTCCATCATGTGACTGACCATGTGGAGATAAGGTGGACCTCCTCCCTCACTCTCTCTGAAGGTCCACTAAAACCAACCCATTATGCAACTTTAAGGCCATGTGCACACGTTCAGGATTGTTAGCGTTTTTTTCGCGTTTTTTCGCTATAAAAACGTGATAAAAACGCGAAAAAAAACGCTTACATAAGCCTCCTATTATTTACAGGGTATTCCGCATTTTTGGTGCAAATGTTGCGATTTTTTCCGCGAAAAAATCGCATAGCGGAAAAAAAAGCAACATGTTCATTAAAAATGCGGAATTGCAGGGATTCCGCACACCTAGGGGTCCATTGATCTGCTTACTTCCCGCACGGGGCTGTGCACACCATGCGGGAAGTAAGCAGATTATATGCGGTTGGTACCCAGGGTGGAGGAGAGGAGACTCTCCTCCACGCACTGGGCACCATATAAGTGGTCAAAAAATAAGAAATAAAATAATAAACAGTCCTATACTCACCCTCGATGTCTTGCCGCCTCCTCGCACGCTGCCGTTCGGTTTCTGTACCTTGTGTGCGCTGAAGGACCTCGCCGAATGACGTCACTGTCCTGTGATTGGTCGTGAGCGGTCATGTGACCGCTCACGTGACCGTGACGTCACGGGAGGTCCTGTGCGCACAGACCAGCTATACGGAACGGACGCCGGTGAGATGTCTGGGTGAGTATAAGCATTTTTTTATTTTTTTTATTATTTTTAAACATTCTATCTTTTACTATAGATGCTGCATAGGCAGCATCTATAGTAAAAAGTTGGTCACACTTGTCAAACGCTATGTTTGACAAGTGTGACCAACCTGTCAGTCAGTTTTCCAAGCGATGCTACAGATCGCAGGGAAAACTTTAGCATTCTGCAAGCTAATTACGCTTGCAGAATGCTAAAAAAACGCGAAAAAAACGGAAAAAAAACGCAAAAAAAAAAAAGCGGATTTCTTGCAGAAAATTTCCGGTTTTCTTCAGGAATTTTCTGCAAGAAATCCGCAACGTGTGCACATACCCTAACTTAACCCTCACAACACAGTGTGCTAGAGGAAAACACTCTAGTTTCATATCACTGACGCTATTAAGCGCAGTGACACATATCTCCCCTCTATTACATTACCAGTGACTTTGTTACAATAAACAGTGGGTACGGAAATTATTCAGACCCCTTTAAATTTTTCACTCTTTGTTTCATTGCAGCCATTTGGTAAATTCAAAAAAGTTCATTTTTTCACGTTAATGTACTCCATCTTGACTTACAAAAATCAGAAATGTAGAATTTTTTTGCAAATTTGATAAAAAAGAAAAACTGATATATCACATGGTCATAAGTATTCAGACCCTTTGCTCAGATACTCATATTTTAGTCACATGATGTCGATTTCCTTGTGATCCTCCTTGAGATGGTTCTACTCTTTCATTGGAGTCCCGCTGTGTTTTATTAAACTGATAGGACTTGATTTGGAAAGGCACACACCTGTCTATATAAGACCTCACAGCTCACAGTACGTCAGACCAAATCAGACTCATGAGGTCAAAGGAACTGGCCAAGGAGCTCAGTGACAGAATTGTGGCAGGGCACAGATCTGGTCAAGGTTACAACAGAATGTCTGCAGTACTCAAGGTTTCTAAGAGCACAGTGGCCTCCATAGTCCTTAAATAGAAGAAGCGTGATCATCGTACTGTTAAGAGATTTGTGGCTGAATCTGAGCACAGACGTGTTCATGCTGATAAAGGCATAATGAAGAAGGTTCCTGCCAGGCAAGTTAATCGGAATAAGAGAGCAGCTGCTAAAAAGCCATTACAAACCAGCAAACATGTTTGAAGCTGCTGGTGCCTCTGGAGTCCCTCGAACCTCAAGGTGTACGATCCTTCAAAGGCTCGCTTTGGTTCATAAACCTACTATTCGGCCACCCCAAACAGTGTTCACAAGCAGAAATGGTTGCAGTGGGCCCAGACATACATGAAGACTAATTTTCAAACAATCTTGCTTACTGATGAGTGTCAGGTAACCCTGGATGGTCCAGATGGATGGAGTAGTGGATGGTTGGTGGATGGTCACCATGTCCCAACAAGGCTGCGACGTCAGCAAGGAGGTGGAGGAGTCATGTTTTGGGGAATCATGGGGAAACAGCTGGTAGGGCCCTTTAAGGTTCCTGAAGGTGTGAAAATGACCTCTGCAAAGTATATAGAGTTTCTGACTGACGACTTTCTTCCATGGTATAAAAAGCAGAAACGTGCCTTCAGGAGCAAAATCATCTTCATGCATGACAATGCACCATCTCATGCTGCAAAGAATACCTCTGAGTCATTGGCTGCTATGGGCATAAAAGGAGATAAACTCATGGTGTGGCCACCATCTTCCCTTGACCTCAACCCTATAGAGAACCTTTTTTTTAGTATCATCAAGCAAAAGATCTATGAAGGTGGGAGGCAGTTCACATCAAAACAGCAGCTCTGGGAGGCTATTCTGACTTCATGCAAAGAAATACAAGCAGAAACTCTCCAAAAACTCACAAGTTCAATGGATGCAAGAATTATGAAGGTGATATCAAAGAAGGGTTCCTATGTTAACATGTAACTTGGCCTGTTAGGATGTTTTGGAGTTAAATAGCTTTTTTGTTCAGTGAATGTGACCTTCTAATGCTGCAAATTCCACAAATGAGCATTTTCAGTTCTTTAAAACATATCAAATGTTTAGAAATGTTACTGTGCCTAACAATTTGGAACAGAGCATTTTGAGTTTTTATTCATTTTGGAGATTATACTGTTATCATTGGAAGGTTTCTTCAATAAAATTTGATGTATACTCTAACGGGTGATGACTTTTATTAGACTGACCGTCATTTGCACCAACCATTTAGGAAAATCCGAGAAATATGTCATTTGCATAATAATTTAAAACACGGTGCACAGACAAGTGTTTGCCTTTCCAAATCAAGTCCTATCAGTTTAATGAAACATAGCTGGATTCCAATGAAGGAGTAGAACCATCTCAAGGAGGATCACAAAGAAATGGAAAGCATGTGACTTAAATATGTGTGTCTGAGCAAAGGGTCTGAATACTTATGACCATGTGGTGATGGCAGCATCATGGTATGGGGGTGTTTTTCAGCTTCAGGGACAGGATGACTGTTTGTCATTGAAGGAATCATGAATGTGTCCAATTATCCTGGATGAAAACCTCTTCCAGAGTGCTCTGGACCTCAGACTTGGCCGAAGGTTCACCTTCCAACAAGACAATGACCCTAAGCATACAGCTAAAATAACAGAGGAGTGGCTTCAGAACAACTCTGTGAACATTCTTTACTGACCCCACCAAAAGCCCTGACCAAAACTCAATTGAGCATCTCTGGAGAGATCTGAAAATGGCTGTCCACTAACATTCACCATCCATATCCAACCTGACGGAACTGGAGAGGAGCTGCAAGGAAGAATGGCAGAGAATCCCCCAAATCCAGGTGTGAAAAACTTGTTGCATCATTCCCAAGAAGACTCATGGCTGCTACTCAATACTGAGCAAAGGGTCTGAATATTTATGACCATATGATATTTCAGTTTGTTTTTTTTAAATAAATTTGCAAAAATGTCCACATTTCTGTTTTTTTCAGTCAAGATGGGGTACAGAGTGTTCATTAATGAGAAAAAATACACTTTTTTGAATTGACCAAATGGCTGCAATGAAACAAAGAGTGAAAATTTTAAAGGGGTTTGAACACTTTCCGTACCCACTGTACATCTTCAACATCCATGATGGACGAACCCCTATCAGATTCTGAGTTATCCTCAACTGTCCAATTATTCGCGGGTGGAAAACGTCCCGGACACTACAGGTTTACTATTAAGTTTTACAAGGCATTTCTTCCCCTTCTCTCCCCCCCTTTATATTAGCATTGGTCAACCATTCTACCAACATTAATCCATTTCCCTCCCAAACTACAGAGGCCCATATCACAATACAACCCTAAATCTGGTAGGGACCCCCTCCTTTGCTCAAATTACAGGCCTAGTTTTTTGCTGAATGTTGACTTAAAAATATATGCAAAAATATTGGCAAATAGACTCCAGCACCTATTCTCTAACCATATTAATTTAGATCAAGTTGGGTTCCTGGTCGATAGAGAGACATGCGATAACACACTAAAAACCATTGATATCATTCACTATTTTCAAACAAGAAACATACCTCTTTTAATACTGTCACTTGACGCTGAAAAAGCGTTTGACAGAATATCATGGTCAGTCATCTATTACGCCCTCAAAAAACTCAATATAGGAGAACGCTTTATAGCTAAAATAATGGCCCTCTATTGTAACAGCGAGATTAAAGATAAATGGAACCCTGTCCCCATCATGCACAATCTCTAATGGAACAAGACAGGGGTGCCCTCTCTCTCCTCTGTTGTATATCCTAGTGATGGAACATTTAGTATCCTCTGTTCGTGATAACTCTGATATTAAAGGTATCACTTTAGGACAAACGGAATATAAATCCTTCGCCTTTGCGGATGATGTTCTTCTATACATTACAAGCCCACATCCGTCAATTCCATCTATCATGGCAAAAGTAGATCATTTTAGCACATGGTCCCATTTCAAAATAAACACTTCAAAATCTCTGGCTCTCAATGTTTCCTTGCCAACTACCACTCAGGCTATCATCCAATCTAATTTTCCTTTTTCTTGGCCATCACAGAGAATAAAATATTTAGGGATAAGACTACATAGTGATCTTTCTCGTCTGTTTGATCTCAATTACAAACCCTTACTTGGTCAACTCCATAAGGACCTTAATTCATGGACTGTGAAGGATTTCTCATGGTTCGGCAGAGTAAATATATTAAAAATGAATATTTTACCAAGACTGCTATACTTTTTTTAAAGTATCCCTACCAGATTCCCTTTAAATTTTTGGAAACATCTACGTAGTAGCTTTTGTAAGTTCATCTGGCCGACTGATTGTCCACGTATTTGTGGTGATATATTAGTCAGGCTTAAGGGTACCGTCACACAGTGCCATTTTGATCGCTACGACGGCACGATCCGTGACGTCGCAGCGATCGTATGATTATCGCTCCAGCGTCGTAGACTGCGGTCACACGTTGCAATCACGGCGCTGGAGCGATGCCGAAGTCCCCGGGTAACCAGGGTAAACATCGGGTTACTAAGCGCAGGGCCGCGCTTAGTAACCCGATGTTTACCCTGGTTACCAGCGTAAACGTAAAAAAAACAAACAGTACATACTCACATTCCGGTGTCTGTCCCCCGGCGTCTCAGCTTCTCTGCACTGTGTAAGCACAGCGGCCGGAAAGCAGAGCGGTGACGTCAGACGTCACCGCTGTGCTCGCTTTCTGGCTGGCCGGCGCTCACAGTGCAGAGAAGCTGAGACGCCGGAGGACAGACACCGGAATGTAAGTATGTACTGTTTATTTTTTTTACGTTTACGCTGGTAACCACGGTAAACATCGGGTTACTAAGCGCGGCTCTGCGCTTAGTTACCCGATGTTTACCCTGGTTACAAGCGAACACATCGCTGGATCGCTGTCACACACAACGATCCAGCGATGTCAGCGGGAGATCCAGCGACGAAAGAAAGTTCCATACGATCTGCTACGACGTACGATTCTCAGCAGGATCCCTGATCGCTGCTGCGTGTCAGACACAGCGATATCGTATGGATATCGCTAGAACGTCACGGATCGTACGGTCGTAGCGATCAAAGTGTGACTGTGTGACAGTACCCTAACAGATGGGAGGCCTCGGTCTTTCGGATTGCAGAAAATACTACATGGCAGCAGTCCATGCCAGAATATTTGATTATTTTTACCATCAACATGGGAAGCTTTGGCATTAACTAAACTCCCCAGGAACCCACATTCCTCAGCCCTTAAACCCTCTCAACAATCCTACAGCACATACTGTACAATCCTATCCCTACTTCGAGACAATAAGAAGATCTCAGTAATTGACCCACAGGGCCCATCATACCCAATCTCAGACAATCCCACCTTTTTACCAGGGCTATCTTCCAATCGATTTCTGAGTAGAAGTAAATATCACCCTCTTTACTTTGCTCATGTACTATCTAACACATCTTTAATACCCCTCATCGAGATATTTTGGGACTCCTCTATCCTTCCAAGAGCCGACTATGACTATAGACAGTTGCAACATTTATATTCCCATGTTAGAAAAGTTAGAAGGCTCAATAGGGATCTTACAAATTTTGAAAAACTGTGCCTGTTGTCGTCTCCACCCTTGCACTCCATCTCATTGCTCTATAAACACCTAATAGCCCATGCTACAAATGTCCTATTGTGATGCATGGGAAAGAGAACTGGGCAAATCTTTTGAAGACTCACAATGGGCAAAATGTTTTCAATTTGCTCACAAAAAGTCAGTTGCAACCAAAGCTCAAGAGACCTCCTTTAAGATCATCACCAGATGGTACTGGGTTCCCGTTTTACTTCATAAGTGGTTTCCCGCAGTATCAGATAGATGCTGGAGATGTGGAGTAGAAGAGGGGACAATGACACACATTTGGTGGAGCTGTCCCATAATAAGAGGTTTCTGGACTCAGGTAATTCAGACTATTAAAAAAATGACTAGTCTTTCTGTGCCCGACTCTCCTGAATCTCTTTTGCTCTTTATGATCCCAACTAGTTTCACCAGATACAAAAGGTCTTTAAGACCTGCTAAGAATATCATTCTTATTCACTGGAAAAGTACTTCTCCACCTACTCTGGAGGAGTGGTTCTGTGAAATAGCCCTTCTAAATAGGTTGGAACATTTGATATGCCCAATCCCCCACTAACTGTGATAGATACTGTGAGACTTGTAGAGACTGGATTTAATTCCAAGAATCCAATGCCTACCGTCTTACATCAGACTGATGTGACCCACCCTTTTCTCCGATGCGTTTCTTCTCTGTCCGGATTGTGCTCCACATTGGTTCGTGCCTGGATGCACTATGTATAGTTTCCATTTAGTAACTTCATAATTGTAATACTGATGGCCTAAAATGTTCCCTTCCCTCCTTTTTTACCTATATCTTGTTGTTTTATTGGATGTTATACTTATATTCTATGATATATTGATAATGATATTGTCCTAGTTCTTCTTTTTTTTTTTTTTTGTGACTGAAAAAAATTTAACCTTTCAATAAAAATTGAATTTTGAAAAAAAAAAAGAAAAATAGACATTACACATTTGTCATTGTTGTGTCAGTGATGACCCGCCCCATAAAACTGTCCTACTAGTTAACCTCTTCAGTGAACGCTGTGTGACAGGATAACTGGCACTGTATGTGAGGGGAGATATGTAACACGGAGATTGCTTTCGTCTGTGATCTAGAAACCCATAAGTTTGTCTTCAGCATGCTATGTGTTGAAGGAATTAATCAGCCATGATAAGGGATGGGATTGTAGGTGAGTAGGTCAGGGATGGCTGGATGCCTACTCACCATATCTGCACCTCAAGGGTGTGGCTGGGATGTTAAATATACACCTACTGTTTTTTTTTCTCGGTGTTGTGGTTTGGAGAATAGAGACTCCAGATTTGGCTCCAGGAGGAGCTGAAGACACATGGTGGTCTGAGCGGGTGAACCCCTCAGCGATAAGGACTTTGCTGTACTTTATCTTTTGTCTTGTCGTCATGCCAGAAAAGTCACATTTACTTTACTGAACACTGCTATGGTTTATGCTGTCTCATAATAAACCAGCAGGTGACTTATCTAAGAAGTGTTCCTGTGTTTACCTTTGCAAGCAGCTGAGTGAGTCGACCCCTCACAACCGTAAAAAAAGTAAACAAAAAGTTAAAAAAAGAGAAAAACCATGCTTTTTCATCATATCGATAAACAAAAAGTGGAATAAAATGTGATAAAAAAATGTAAATAAATATTGTATCTCTGAAAATGTCATCTTTTTCCGCCAAAAAAAGGCCGCATACAGCTCCATCAGTGGAAAGGTAAAAAAGTTATAGCTCTCAGAATACAGAGATACAAAAATAATAATTTTTTTCTATAAAATAGTCTTTACTGTGTAAGAGTGCCAAAACATGAAAAAAACTATATAAATGTGGTAGCGCTGTTCTCACACTGACCCGAAGTATAAAGCTGCCTTATCAATTTTACCATTCGATGAACAACATAAACAAACCCCAATAAAACAATTCCTGAATTGCTGGTTTTTGTTTATTCTGTCTCCCAAAAATCAGAAAGTGAACACAGAATGTTATGTAACCAAAAATGGTACCAATAAAAATGTTAACTCGTCCCGCAAAAAAATAAGCCATCACATGACTCTGTCAGCCGAAATACGGAAAAATTGTAGCTCTTAAAATATTTTATTTCTCTAAAAAGCGTCTTTTAGTGAGTGACAACAGCCAAACATAAAAACCTGATACACTGTACATCTGGTATCAATGTAATTGCAACCGGCCCGAAGAATGAAGTCAACTAATCACTTTCGCTCTGCTCACATTTATCGTGCACTCTACGCTGAGCACTTACACCTGGGTTTCCGTGTAATTCTCTGAAATATGTGATTCAGATGGAACTCCTGGTGGAAGATTCCCCTATAGAGAGACAGAATGAGGCACTATGGATGCCATAGGACCTGTGATCCTTTGGTGTCCTTCTTTTTAGGAGTGCATTAACCCCTTCATGCCGCGGCCCTTTTTCGTTTTTGTGTTTTCGTTTTTCGCTCCCCTCCTTCCCAGAGCCATAACTTTTTTTATGTTTCTGTCAATATGGCCATGTGAGGGCTTGTTTTTTGCGGGACGAGTTGTACTTTTGAAAGTAATCATTGGTTTTACCATGTCTTGTACTAGAAAATGGGAAAAAAAATTCCAAGTGCGGTGAAATTGCAAAAAAAGTGCAATCCCACACTTGTTTTTTGTTTGGCTTTTTTGCTAGGTTCACTAAATGCTAAAACTGACCAGATATTATGATTCTCCAGGTCATTATGAGTTCATAGACACCAAACATGTCTAGGTTATTTTTTATCTAAGTGGTGTAAAAAAATTCAAAACTTTGCTAAAAAAAAAAAATGCGCCATTTTCTGATACCCATAGCGTCTCCATTTTCGTGATCTGGGGTCATGTGAGGGCTTATTTTTTGCGTACCGAGCTGATGTTTTTAATGATACCACATTTGTGCAGATACGTTCTTTTGATCGCCCGTTATTGCATTTTAATGCAATGTCGCGGCGACCAAAAAAACGTAATTCTGGCGTTTCAAATTTTTTTCTCACTACGCTGTTTAGTGATCAGGTTAATGCTTTTTTTTATTGATAGATCGGGTGACTCTGAACGCGGCGATACCAAATATTTGTAGATTTGATTTTTTTTTATTGTTTTATTTTGGATGGGGCGAAAGGGGGGTGATTTAAACTTTCATATTTTTTTTATTTTTTTCATATTTTTAAAAACATTTTTTTTTTACTTTTGCCATGCTTCAATAGCCTCCATGGGAGGCTAGAAGCTGGCACCACTCGATCGACTCTGCTACATAGCAGCGATCTGATGTTCGCTGCTATGTAGCAGAAATGCAGGTGTGCTGTGAGCGCCGACCACAGGGGGGCGCTCACAGCAGGCCGGCATTAGTAACCATAGAGGTCTCAAGGACCTCTGTGGTTACCATCCTGATGCATCGACGACCCCCAATCATGTGACAGGGGTCGGCGATGACGTCATTTCCGGCTTCCCGGCCAGAAGCGCCGGTTAAATGCCGCTGTCTGCGTTTGACAGCGGCATTTAACAGGTTAATAGCGGCGGGTAAATAGCGATTTCACCCGCCGCTATTGCGCGCACATGTCAGCTGTACAAAACAGCTGACATGTCGCGACTTTGATGTGGGCTCACCGCCGGAGCCCACATCAAAGGGGGAGACACGACATGCGCAGTAATAGTACGGCGCATGTCGTGAAAGGGTTAAAACAAGGTCGGCCACAGTTTTGTGCACTTTGAAAAAAAGGAAAACGCTGAACAAAGTCCAGACAGAGTCCAGGATATCTCTGCTGCCTCAATATAGTGAGTGGATTCCTTAGGGGTTTCATCTGAATTATGTCACTCAGAGATTTACATGGAAACCCCAAAGCAAGTGCTCAGCATAGAGCGCAGAGTAAATGTGATCCCAAATGTTATGCAAAATGTTGTCAATTAAAGCTTCTACTCAGTCCACATAAATAGCAAGTCCCAACTCAGGTCCATCACCTGTCAATGGAAATATAGGGAACTTCCACATTACTGGTAGTACAAAGGCTCTGGAAAAGAGATGTGTCTCCTCACACCTCAAATGAAATCCGACAACTACTGCACTCCCAAATCCAAATGCACCCTACCTTCTGAGCTCCAGTGTGCCTAAACCACATTTAGCGTCCACATGTTTGGCAATTCTGTAGCAATGACAGCCCGCCTAATATACAGGTGTTTGTCTCCAGAAGCATGAGCTGGGCTCCACAATGTACTGGTCATTACAAAGTAATGGTCACTACAGCATGCTGGTCACTACAATGGCACTTTGCAAATTACTCAGTAACTTCCACCGCTGCTTGTTTCTGGAAAACACCCATGAAGTCAAAATCGTTACTAAACCTGTCGATAAATTCCCAAGGGGTATACTTTCCAAAATGAGGCTACTTGAGGTGGGATTCTGCTCTTCTAGCACTTAGGGGTTCTGTACATGAAGTCCACAAACTATTCTAGGAAAATCTGCACTTCAGGAGGCAAAAAGGGCTCCGTCCCTCCCAAGTCTCTCCATATGGCTAAGCAGTACTGTACAGCCACATATGGAGTATTTCTACATTGAGCAGAAATTGTGAGAGAAATTTTGGCCCTACTGCGAAAATGTAAAATCTGGGGCTAATGCTCATGCCTTCGGAAGAAGTAATGCAAAACGTGCGTCGGGGCAGAGGGACACCCGGGATATCCACGTGCACACCACAGGTATTTTATCCCCTATTATTGCTATATCTTATACATTCTATTTTGAGATGCTAATGTTTTCACTAGCAGCAACGCTTGAGTAGATTGCAGTATTCAGATTGTCCACCTTTTTTTGCCTATACATGGTATGTTGTGATTACAGCAACTGATAATATAGGTTCAAACTTCCTTAACTACCATTTGCCTTTTTGCTCTTTCACCATAGTCCTCTTCTGTATCTGGCATTTTTTAACTTTTGTATTTTTCTGCATTTGTTATTATTATATATGACTTTATATTGGGCTGCTATTTTTTTTATAGCTTGTGTAACGTGGCACCCCATGGCATTTTGTACCTTTTTTATGACTTAGCACCTTTCTTTTAATACTTTTTAATATTGGCATATCAATAAAAATTATTCTTATAAGGCCTCTTTCACACGTCAGTGTCTCCGGTACGTGTAGTGACAGTTTTCTCACGTATCGGAGACACTGACCCATTAGAATCTATGTGTTTCTGCACATGTGCGTGTTTTCACACGGACCGTGTGTCCGTGTGCAAAACACGTAGACATGTCCGTTTTTTACCGGCAGCACGTACAGCAATACGTCCTGCACACGTGCACACGGAGAACAGTGTGCGCTCTCCTCTGTGTGCACGTACCGCCCGCAGGAGAGACAGCGCTACAGTAAGCACTGTCCCCCCCGCTGTGGTGCTGAAGGCGGCATTCATCTCTTCTCCCCCACAGGAGAGAAGAGATGAAAGATCAAGTTTTTGTTATTTTATGTGAAAAATAAAGTTAGCATATGACCCCCGCCTCCCACCCCCAGTGCGCCGCCCGGCCCCTTGCAGAAGAAATACTCACCTAGCTCCCGCGATGTCTCCTCTCTCCTTTCAGCGCTGGCAGCTTCTCCTGTGTGAGCGGTCACGTGGGACCGCTCATTAGAGTGAGGAATATGCGCATATTTCTCACTGTAAAGAGCGGTCCCACGTGACCGCTCACACAGGAGATGCTGCCAGCGCTGAGAGGAGAGAGGAGACATAGCGGGAGCTAGGTGAGTATTTCTCTGCATCTGCCAGGGGCCAGGCGGCGCACTGGGGATGGGAGGACACCAGCAAAGTTTATTTTTAACAAAAAAGTAGAAAAAAATGATCTTTCATCTTTTCTCTCCAGCGAACGCTGGGGGAGAAGAGAAGAATGCAGCCTTAAGCACCACACAGGGGGGACAGCGCTTAGTGTAGCGCTGTCTCTCCTGCACGGTCCGTGTGGTCCTCAGGCGGCACACGGGCGGCACACGGATGCCGCACGTGTGCCACACTGATGTGCCACGTGAGCACACGGACACACGGACACAGATAACTCCGGTACCGATTTCTCCAGTACCGGAATTATCTAATTATCTGGACGTGTGAAAGAGGCCTATTGAAGTGCCTTGTGTTATTAGTACATTAATTCTTTTTGGTAACATATTGTGAAAAAAAATTCCCAAAGGGGTATAATTTCCAAAATGAGGTTACTTGAGGCGGGATTGTTATCTTCTAGCATTTAGGGGCTCTGTACTTGAAGTCCGCAAACTATTCTAGGAAAATCTGCACTTCAGGAGGCAAAAAGAGCTCCGTCCCTCCCAAGTCTCTCCGTATGGCTAAGCAGTACTGTGCAGCCACATATGGAGTATTCCTACATTGAGCAGAAATTATGAGACAAATTTTGGTCCCACTGTGAAAATGTAAAATCTGGGGCTAAAACTATTTTTTTTATTGTAAAAATGTAATTATTTTTTCTTCACAGCCCAATAGTATAACATTCTATGACCCATTTATGGAGTCATTATGTTCCTTGCAACCCTAGATTAATTCATCAAGAGGTTTCTTTTGTAAAATGGGGTCACTTATGAGGAGTTCTGCTGTTCGGGCACCTCAGGGGGTTTTCCAGTGGGTCATGGTGATTGGATACCCTCGACTTAAGATGTGGATGTGCTCCATGTGGCCGCTGTGTGGCTTGCCCTAACATTTATAGATGTAACACCTTTTTCAATGCTGACAGACCTAAAAACTATGACACTAAGAAATGTATCTCTTGCACTACCTGTAATGTAATTCATTTTGCAACTTATCCTTGTGTTCTTATATACAGCTCTGGCAAAAATTAAGAGACCACTGCGAAATTTTCAGTTTCTCAGTTTTTTCTTTTTATAGTTATATTTTTGAGTAAAATGTAAATTGTTCTTTTAGTCTATAAACTTCTGACAACATGTCTCCGAATTTTCAAGCAATAAATTTTGCGCTTTTTTTTCTGAAAAGGAAAAATGGTCAAAATAAAAAAAAACAGTGGTTTCAGACCTCAAATAGTGCAAAGAAAACAAGTTCATAATCATTTAGAAACAACAATACTAATGTTTTACCTCAGGAAGAGTTCAGAAATCAATATTTTGTGGAATAACCATGATTTTTAATCACGGCTTTCATGCGTCTTGGCATGATTTCCACCAGTCTTTCACACTGCTCCTGCCAAAAATGTAAGCAGTTCTTCTTTATTTGATGGCTTGTGACTATCCATCATCCTATTGATTACATTCCAGAGGTTTTCAATGGGGTTCAGGTCTGGAGATTGGGCTGCCCATGACAGGGTTTTGATGTGGTAATATCTTAATTTTTGCCAGAGCTGTGTATTGGGTTAACTACCCGTCCACTTAAGGTACGTACCAGGGAACATGTCTTGGGTATTATTGCCGCCACCGACCACACAGATTCATCCACTCTTAAAACCATTCCACGGCATTTCTGGATGCACCACAACTGTGACTCCACCCTTCTCAGACTGGGGGGCATTGATTCCATTGAAGTCACTGTCCGTGGAGGGAGGACATCGCAGAAGTTGGCTCAGCTACAGTCCCGCTGGATATGGGCTTCCAACATCTTTCATCCCAACGGTTTAAACGAAAGCATTAGTTTTGTTCCCTTTTTGTAACTCCCGTCAGTCTGCGATAGGCAACCTTTCCATCTTGTGTGCCTATTTCAGCACTTTGTTTTTATATGTTTTTAATTTATGTTTTATGTTCCTAGGGGTCCTTTCCTTTTTTTGAACATGATCCTGGGTTGACTTTGTTCCATGTGTCTTGAGCATTTATCTCTATATGGCCTGTGAGCCATGAAGTGGACTCCCCTCAGCTTTCTAGAATATGTGTCTTTCGCTTTGAATTAATTGTTACAGCCGTATCTGTTGCTCAGATTTATTGTATATTTCTACTGTTGTGATACAATATGACACACTTGATTTAGCATATGATGGACGCCATACCACTGTTTCTGGAGCTCCTTTCAATTACACATGAATATTTATATATGAGGCAGTAGCGTAGCTACTGGGGGGCAGAGGGGGCCTTCGCCCCAGGCACCGTCACATGAAGGGGCCCACTGGGAGCCGGCAATGCCACTTCAGTGATGAGGCACAATACAGCATAGGAGGAGAGCAGTAAAATGCCTGATCCCCTACCTAACGAAGATTCTGCATGCTGGTAGAAGAGTGGCCAGTTGCAGAATCTAACACCTGCACTGTATTGTGCTGACTGACCTCAGGAACTTCATCCAGGCTGCAGTTTTCTTCACTTCGTGCAAGCTATGAGGCTGAAGTTGGTTTCTTATTCGTTCAGTTTCTTATTCGGAGCTGAAGTTGGTTTCTTATTCTGAAATATTTTCTTTCCTCTTTTTTTATAGGTATAATAACAAAAAATAAGCATCACAATAATAACATACAATGCAGCGAGGTGCCCTGATGTGAATACACCCTGCTCGGCGCATTCTGCTCCGGACTCAGCTAGGGTAGGGAGAGCTGCTGCTGAGATAGGGTCAGATTACTTTTTTTATTAGTTAGTGTGGGTCTACCATCACAGAATCCACAAATCCAGATAAACCAACAGTCCTTTTTAGGGCTAATTTCGGGGGTATATAGATTGCAGCGCTAGGTAGGCAGGGGAGTCTATATTGCACATATACACATCAGTGCAAGGCATGCAGGCTCTGTATGTGAGTATATAGATCTCACTGCATACATCAAGAGGGTCTATTACTGTCTGCTACTGCCTATTATATATATACCTAGCTGCAGGTATCTGTGGCTAGGAATTTTTTTTTGGCACCTGAATCCTGCTAATTTTATTACAAAGCAATCCAGAGCCCCCTTTTTTTTCTACATTTATTTGCTTGGTCACATTGCAGACTACGGCCAGGTCATTTTAATACAACAGCGTGAAAATCTAGCAATTTCAAACAGCTTTTTTTGTCCCAGGCATCACATCTGAGTGTGCAGAAAATACTGTAGTACTTTTTGGAGTGTCTCATAACATTTTTGGACACCATTTTGCTGACCAAAAAATATTTATCTGGCCAAAAATATTTAGCTACAGTTCTTATATTTATCACTGTGTTTTGTCTGCCACACGCATCGCATATCATTGCACTAAATATTTTACAATTTTAGTACTCCAACATTTTTTAGTGTCATAGCCTACTTATTGACACAATTTTGGTGGTCCCCCAAAAATCCAGGCCACATATTTAACAGTGTTCTATCTCCGTCAGACTCATGGTCTATCTGTGCTCTCCAAATAGTTGCTTTTCAGACCTACATTCCACTTTTTTGGCTGTCTGCTACCCTAGGTCTATACAGTATTTTGGGATAAAAAATAAAAAATACAGGCCACGTATATTACAGTGTGGTATCTCCGTGACACACCTCATCTATCTGTGGGCTACAAAGTGTGCTTTTGAGGCTTCCATTCACCTTTTTTTTGCTGTATGTTGCTGTAGCTCTAAACACTATTTTGCAGTAAAAAATAAATATACAGGCCCAGTGACGTAGGAAGGGGGGGGCGGGGGGCGCGGGCCGCCCCGGGCGGCACAATGCCGGGGGCGGGTCCGACCCAGAGAGGAGGAGGAGGAAGAAAAAAAAAAAGAGAGACGGGGGCCCTTTAAATCTTCGGGCGGCGCCGACCGCCGCCACGACCGGGGCCCCCCCCCGATACCAGCGCTGGCATTGGCCCCCCCGTTCTAATACTCACCTCTCCTGGTTCCTGCGGCAGCTGCAGCGTCTTCAGCGCCCTCTGACTCTGCGACGTCTCAGGGCAGAGGGTGCGATGACGTCATCACTGCGCGCTCAGCCTCTCTGTCCTGAGCGTTGCAGAGCCGGAGAGACGCTGAGTGCACTGGACCTGCGCTGGGAACGGGAGAGGTGAGGATTTTACTTTTTTTTTTCTTTATGTCTGACACACTGGGGGCAGATTGCTGGAGACACTGGGGGCAATGTTGGACACTGGGGCAGATTGCTGGACACACTGGGGGCAATGCTGGACACGGGCAGATTGCTGGACAAACTGGGGGCAATGCTGGACACTGGGGCAGATTGCTGGACACACTGGGGGCAATGCTGGACACTGGGGCAGATTGATGGACAAACTGGGGGCCATGCTGGACACTGGGGCAGATTGCTGGACACACTGGGGGCAATGCTGGACACTGGGGCAGATTGCTGGACACTCTGGGGGCAATGCTGGACACTGGGGCAGATTGCTGGACACACTGGGGCAATGCTGGACACTGCGCCTGTGCGGCCGCCCGGCTTGTGGATCCCAGCCCCGCACTCTGCATAATGCATAACACACTGCGGTGCTGGGATTACCAAGGTGGGTGGCCACACAGGCACAGTCTGCAAGCCTGGCTGTGACGTCAGACAGCCAGAGCTCTCTGCGCCTGCACCAAACAGCGATACACAGCGCAGGCTCCGAGCGCAGGCTTGAGTGACGGCAATGGGGGGGGCGCCAAACTCGGGAACAGCCCCGGGTGGCAAAAGCTCTAGCTACGCCAGTGTACAGGCCACATATTGAACAGTGTTGTATCTCAGTCAAATGCCAGATATATCTGTGGCCTACAAATTGTGGCATTTCAGGGCTACATTCCACTGTATTTGCTGTCTGTTACCCTATTTCTGTACTCTATTTTGGGGTACAAATTTTAAAAATACAGGGCACATATTGAACTGTCTGTATCTCAGTCAAATGCTAGATGTATCTGTAACCTACAAATTGTGGCATTTCAGGGCTACATTCCACTGTATTTGCTGTCTGTGACCCGATTTTTATACACTATTTTTGAGGACAAAATAAAAACACAGGCCACATATTTTACAGTGTAGTATGTCCGTGACATGCCTCATGTATCTTTGGGCTACAAATTATTTAATTTGAGGCTTCCATTCACCTTTTTTTGCTGTCTGATAGGCCGGTGTCACACTGGCGTATTGCATCCGATGCGAGAACATCGGATGCGATATGCTAATGACCCTCGGCTCCTGCTCGCAGCAGAGCAGGAGCCGAGTGTCATGCGTCTGTGCTCTGATTCTCTCGCACAGGGAGGATCGGAGCACAGCTGTGGAGGAGGCGGAGAAATGAATTTCTCCATCTCCTCCATTGCTGGGGTCTGCTTATAACGCACAGCACTCGGATGATATCCGAGTGGTGAGCGCTGTCTCACTCGACCCATAGGCTTATATGGGTGCGAGTGAGCCGAGATTTTTCCTCGGTCCGAGACAATCGCAGAATGCTGCGATTGTCTCGGACCAAGGAAAACAGCCGACAAAAAGTCGGCTGCTGGGAGCTGCCCCATATGTTAACATTGGTCTGAGTGCAATGCGATTTTTTATCGCATTGCACTCGGCTGTTTAAAACGCCAGTGTGCCTTAGGCTATGTGTACACTTTGCGGCGGCCTTCAGCGGGTTCTCCCGCAGCGGAATTGATAAATCTGCAGGGCAAAACCGCTGCGGTTATCCCTGCAGATTTATCGCGGTTTGTTTTGCGGTTTCCGCTGCGGGTTTTACTCCTATACTATTGATGCTGCATATGCAGCAATATGCAGCATCAATAGTAATGTTAAAAATAAAAAAATGGTTTATACTCACCCTCTGACGTCGCGATCTCCTCGGCGCTGCACGCGGCGGTCCAGTTCCAAAGATGCTGTGCGAGAAGGACCTTCGTGACGTCACAGTCATGTTACCGCGACGTCACCGCAGGTCCTGCTCGCACAGCAACCCAGCGACCGGACGGCCGCGTGCAGCGCTGAGAGGTAAGTATAGCATTATTTTTTTATTTTATTTCTTTTTTTTTACACAAATATGGTTACCAGGGCCTGGAGGAGAGTCTCCTCTCCTCCGCCCCGGGTACCATCTGCACATTATCCGCTTACTTCCCGCATCGTGGGCACAGCCCCATGCGGGAAGTTAGCGGATCAATGCATTCCTATGGGTGCAGAATCGCTGAGATTCTGCACAAAGAAGTGACATGCTGCGGGTTGTAAACCGCTGCGTTTCTGCGCGTTTTTTCCCGCAGCATGTGCACAGCGGTTTGCGGTTTCCATAGGGTTTACATGTAACTGTAAACGCTATGGAAACTGCAGCGGACCCGCAGCTGCAGAAACGCTGCGGGTCCGCGGTAAAACCCGCAAAGTGTGAACATGGCCTTACCCTATACATGACACATATTGAACAGTCTGGTATCGCCGTCAGACGCCTGATCTATCTGGGGGCTACAAATTGTGGCATTTAAGGCCTACATTCCACTGTATTTGCTGTCTGTTACCCTAGATCTATACACTATTTTGGGGGAAAAAATAAAAACGCAGGCTACATATTGAACAGTGTGGTATCTTGGTAAAAATAGTTATGTTTCAAGTTCTTGTGGCTGCTTCATGACTGTGTCTTAAATGCACCAACTACTACCACCATAATCATCTTCTGCCTAGAGGCAGATAGAAAGTCCGAGGAGCAGAGAGTGAATGCTTGGGCAGTGTTGTACTCTGTCTCTGTATTATGAAGGCAAAATCTTCTAGATTAAATCATGGCTGGAAGAGCCAGAGCAAGAGCACGTGGAAGAGCATGAGCCAGGACTCGCAACTACTGAAGCCTTGTGTTCCTTGGCCAGATTCTGACAATCCATCAGCTACTAATACTGAACTTGTTGGACGAGGACCTCAAAAAGGAGCCCCTGCAGGTTCTAGAACAGAAGCTAGATATTTTGACATTTCGGCTGTATTTCAAGAGGTGTCAATTGGAGAGCGTGGTGGTCGTAGATGTGACTTCTACTATATGGGTGTTTCCACTAGACAATCCATCTAACATGTTATTGAATCAAAATACTTTTGTTCTCGCAACTCTGTTCAGCTGTGCACAAACTATGCCAAATTGATAGCTAGACCACAGTGGGTCTTGTCACTGTCATGTTGACTATAGTTCACAGATGTTATGTAGATCCCTAATCTCACCTCTACTTTATCAGCATGATGAATTAATAGGAAAAGCACGTGGTATTGATAAAGCTGTTGTTTTCTTGCCAAAGAAACAAAATAAGATCAATGAGGTGGTTAGCCGCACACTCAGTGGAGATATAGTCAAGATGACAATTACTTTCACATTTGAGTTAACACACACTTCACCCACTTGCTTTCACTTTTACAACATTATATTCCAAAGCCTTGAAGAAGAAGATGAATATATTGTGAAGCAAATAAGTATGAATAATTATCACTCAAATGATGTTACAGAAGTCAGAACATGCGCAACCTATCGGTGGGGAAATTATTTACCCCCAAAATTTTGAAGTATGAGACTAGTGTCATCTTCTGGATTGATATGAGCCACAAAGTCCTTTAAAGTGAAACTGTTCTGGATGTAATGTAAAACTTGCTCTTGAAAATTAGAGCATGCCTTCTATGATACTTGTATTAAAGAACTGATTGGCCAGATATGTAAAGACTCAGGATGACCGGGCTGCGGGTACCTGTGCTGTGCCGGGTCCGGAACTATCAAGGCTGCGTCCCCTGTTTCCCGGGGGAAGGAATAGGGGAACAGACAGACACCATTACTCAGGAAGAGGGGGCGTGTTTAGACAGGGAACATGGCCAGAAGCTGAGGGAAAAAACAAACAAACAAAGCAGGAGTGAGTCCCCAGCTGTCAGCATGTGAGCAGCAAGGGGGCAGTGCACTACGCACCCGAAGCGCAGGCGCTGAGACGCACTGCAGCTGACAGACCCAGTGACCTAGAGACGGGGGCCAGCTTAAGAGAAAGCGGGCACGACAGCAGAGATTTTTGGAGTGGACAAGCAGCGCATAGAAGGCTGAGCAGCGTGCTACGTCCTTAGAGCACTGGCTCCGCAAAGGTTTATTCCCGATGGCTCCCACCACTAAAAGCGGTACTGCCAGAGAGCGAGGTGCCGTCTGCCCAGTGACCACCATAGAGCGAGGTGCCATGCGCTCCATGAGTACAGCGTATGTGTGCAGTAGAGAGAGCCAGTTCATGCCACGTGTTCAGCTTTGCTGAGGGTGGTACGGTCAGCAAGGTACTCCCTCAGCATTTTCCCAAACTTTGCACTCCTTGGGAGAGTTCCCTGCGCCTCAGGGACAGGGCGATGGTAGGGTCTGAGAAAACTCTGCCAGAACTTTGCCAGTGTTCAACTACATCTGCTGGATTGTAGTTGTGTCTCTCCCACCTGTACTCCTTGCTTTGCCAATGAACTGTGTCTGTGACCTCTGCTGCCAACGCTTTCAGACGGGAATTTTTTTAATAATTCTGCAAGAAGGGCCCTCTGGTCCTCCAACATTTTAGTACATCTGTCTGCCTCTGGAATAAGAGATATAAAATTCTCCTTGTAGCGTGGGTCTAGAAGTGTCACCAATCAGTACTGCCTGTCACACAAAATTTTGAGAACAAAAGGCAGCATAACATAAACTCAGCCATGCGTGCAAGACTGCTGACAGTCATTACTTCCGTGTCCTCACCAAGAGGATGACTGACCATGCTCTCCTCCTCCTCCTTGTCCTCAGGCCTCCACAATTTTTGACTAACCTTAGTACTATCATTATAAATACATCATTGTAAATACATCATTGTAAATACACCCCTGTAGTTTTTATCTCCCCTGTCATGATCTCTGCAGGCAGAGATCATAGCAAGCCTATAGAGGGACAAGCTCTCGGAAGATGGAACTATACTGACCATGAACTAAGCCTGCCGCGCAACTAGAAATAGCCAGGTAGCATTTCCTATTTATTGCTAGATGCCCAGCTCTGGCCTAAGACCTAAATAGCTAGCAGAGGGAAATATAAGACCTGGCTCACCTCTAGAGAAATATTCCAAAGAAGACAGTAGCCCCCCACATATAATGACGGTGAGTTCAGATGAAACAACAAACGCAGCAGGAAAATAGTCTTAGCAAATTTGAGGTCCGCTTACTAGATAGCAGAAGACAGATAGTATACTTTCATGGTCAGCAGAAAAACACTAACAAAACACCATCCAGAGATTACCTTAAACTCTGGCATTAACTCATAACGCCAGAGTAGCAATCCCTGATCAACGAGAGCTTTCCAGACACAGTAACAAAACTTCAGCTGTGAACTGGAACAAATAGGCAAAACGAAACATGGACAAAAGTCCAACTTATCTAGTAGTTGTCAGAAGCAGGAACAAGCACTGAGAGGCATCAGATAACATTGTTGACCGGCAAGAAACCACCAGAGAAATGAGCTTAAATAGCGACACCCACTACTGATGGAACCAGGTGAAACAGGAAAGAGGATGACAAGTCCAATTCCACAAGCGGCCACCGGGGGAGCCCAGAATCCAAATTCACAACAGTACCCCCCCCTCAAGGAGGGGGCACCGAACCCTCACCAGATCCACCAGGGCGACCAGGATGAGCCCTATGGAAGGCACGAACAAGATCAGAAGCATGAACATCAGATGCATTGACCCAAGAATTATCCTCCTGGCCGTAACCCTTCCAGTTGACCAGATACTGGAGTCTCCGTCTGGAAACACGAGAGTCCAAAATTTTCTCCACAACGTACTCCAACTCACCCTCAACCAACACCGGAGCAGGAGGCTCAACTGAAGGTACAACAGGTACCTCATACCTGCGCAATAACGACCGATGAAAAACGTTATGAATGGAAAAGGACGCAGGGAGGTCCAAACGGAAAGAAACAGGATTAAGAATCTCCAATATTCTATAAGGGCCGATGAACCGAGGTTTAAACTTAGGAGAAGAGACCCTCATAGGGACAAAACGAGAAGACAACCACACCAAATCTCCAACACAAAGCCGAGAACCAACACGACGATGACGGTTGGCAAAACGCTGAGTCTTCTCCTGGGACAACTTCAAATTGTCCATAACCTGCCCCCAGATGTGATGCAATCTCTCCACCACCGCATCCACTCCAGGACAATCCGAGGATTCCACCTGACCGGAGGAAAATCGAGGGTGAAACCCCGAATTACAGAAAAACGGGGACACCAAGGTGGAAGAGCTGGCCCGATTATTGAGGGCGAACTCTGCCAATGGCAAAAAAGCAACCCAATCCTCCTGGTCAGCAGAGACAAAACACCTCAGATATGTCTCCAGGGTCTGATTAGTCCGCTCGGTCTGGCCATTAGTCTGAGGGTGAAAAGCAGATGAAAAAGACAAATCTATGCCCATCCTAGCACAGAATGCCCGCCAAAATCTAGACACAAATTGGGTACCTCTGTCAGAAACAATATTCTCAGGAATACCGTGCAATCGGACAACATTCTGAAAAAACAGAGGAACCAACTCAGAAGAAGAAGGCAACTTGGGCAGAGGAACCAAATGGACCATTTTAGAGAAACGGTCACAGACCACCCAGATGACAGACATCTTCTGGGAAACAGGCAGATCTGAAATAAAATCCATCGAGATGTGTGTCCAAGGCCTCTTAGGAATCGGCAAGGGCAACAGCAGTCCGCTAGCCCGAGAACTACAAGACTTGGCCCGAGCACAAATCTCACATGACTGCACAAAGACTCGCACATCTCGTGACAGGGAAGGCCACCAGAAGGATCTTGCCACCAAATCCCTGGTACCAAAAATTCCGGGATGACCTGCCAATGCAGAAGAATGTACCTCAGAGATGACTCTACTGGTCCAATCATCCGGAACAAACAGTCTATCAGGCGGACAACGATCCGGTCTATCCGCCTGAAACTCTTGCAAGGACCGCCGCAGATCAGGAGAAACGGCCGACAAAATTACTCCCTCCCTAAGGATACCTGTGGGTTCAGCATTACCAGGAGAGTCCGGGTCAAAACTCCTAGAAAGGGCATCTGCCTTAACATTCTTAGAACCCGGTAGGTATGACACCACAAAATTAAAGCGAGAAAAAAATAAAGACCAGCGCGCCTGTCTAGGATTCAGGCGCCTGGCAGTCTCAAGATAAATCAAATTTTTGTGGTCAGTCAATACCACCACCTGATGCTTAGCCCCCTCTAGCCAATGGCGCCACTCCTCAAACGCCCACTTCATGGCCAAAAGCTCCCTATTCCCAACATCATAATTCCGCTCTGCGGGCGAAAATTTGCGAGAAAAGAAGGCACAAGGCCTAATGACGGAGCAGTCGGAACCTTTCTGCGACAACACTGCCCCAGCTCCGATCTCCGAAGCGTCAACCTCAACCTGAAAAGGCAGATTCACATCAGGCTGACGTAACACAGGGGCAGAGGCAAAACGGTGCTTAAGCTCCTGAAAGGCCTCTACAGCATGAGGGGACCAATTAGCAACATCAGCGCCATGTCTGGTCAAATCAGTCAGTGGTTTAACGACATCCGAAAAACCAGCAATAAATCGGCGGTAAAAGTTGGCAAAGCCCAAAAATCTCTGAAGACCCTTAAGAGAGGAGGGCTGAGTCCAGTCACAAATAGCTTGCACCTTGACGGGATCCATCTCAATGGAAGAGGGAGAAAAAATATACCCCAAAAAGGAAATTTTCTGGACCCCAAAAACGCACTTAGACCCCTTCACACATAAAGAATTAGACCGCAGAACCTGAAAAACTCTCCTGACCTGCTGGACATGAGAGTCCCAGTCATCAGAAAAAATCAGAATATCATCCAGATATATTATCATAAATTTATCCAGAAAATCGCGGAAAATATCATGCATAAAAGACTGGAAAACTGAAGGGGCATTAGAAAGACCAAAAGGCATGACCAAATACTCAAAGTGGCCCTCGGGCGTATTAAATGCGGTCTTCCACTCATCCCCCTGCCTGATCCGCACCAAATTATACGCCCCACGAAGATCAATTTTAGAGAACCACTTAGCACCCTCTATACGAGCAAACAAATCAGTAAGCAATGGCAATGGGTATTGGTACTTAACAGTGATCTTATTCAGAAGCCGATAATCAATACATGGTCTCAAAGAGCCGTCCTTTTTTGAGACAAAGAAAAACCCAGCCCCCAAGGGAGAAGAAGATGGACGAATATGTCCCTTTTCCAAAGACTCCTTTATATATTCCCACATAGCAGCATGTTCCGGCACAGACAGATTAAACAAACGACCCTTTGGATATTTGCAACCCGGTATCAAATCTATGGCACAATCGCACTCACGGTGCGGAGGTAACGACCCAAGCTTGGGTTCGTCAAAGACGTCTTGATAATCAGAGAGGAACTCAGGGACTTCAGAGGGAATGGACGACGAAATAGAAACCAAAGGTAAGTCCCCATGAATACCCTTACATCCCCAGCTCAACACAGACATTGCTCTCCAGTCCAAGACTGGATTGTGAGACTGCAACCATGGCAATCCCAGTACCAAATCGTCATGTAAATTATACAGCACCAGGAAACGAATAATCTCCTGGTGATCCGGATTGATACGCATGGTTACTTGTGTCCAGTATTGTGGTTTATTATTAGCCAATGGGGTGGAGTCAATCCCCTTCAGAGGAATAAGAGTCTCCAAAGGCTCTAAATCAAAACCACAACGATTGGCAAAGGACCAATCCATAAGACTCAGAGCGGCGCCAGAGTCAACATAGGCGTCCGTGGCAATGGATGACAAAGAGCAAATCAGGGTTACAGACAAAATAAACTTAGACTGAATGGTGCCAATGGAAACAGACTTATCAAGCTTCTTTGTACGCCTAGAGCATGCTGATATAACATGAGTAGAATCCCCACAATAGAAGCACAATCCATTCTTCCGTCTAAAATTCTGTCGCTCGCTCCTGGACAGAATTCTATCACACTGCATACTTTCTGGCGTCTTTTCCATAGACACCGCCAGATGGTGCACCGGTTTGCGCTCCCGCAGACGCCTATCAATCTGAATAGCCATTGTCATGGACTCATTCAGACCTGCAGGCACAGGGAACCCCACCATAACGTCCTTAACGGCATCAGAGAGACCTTCTCTGAAAGTTGCCGCCAAGGCGCACTCATTCCACTGAGTAAGCACAGACCATTTACGGAATTTTTGGCAGTAAACCTCAGCTTCGTCTTGCCCCTGAGATAGTGCCATCAAAGTTTTTTCTGCCTGAAGTTCCAAATGAGGTTCCTCATAAAGCAAGCCCAAGGCCAGAAAAAACGCATCCACATCGCGCAACGCAGGATCCCCTGCTGGCAATGAGAAGGCCCAATCTTGAGGGTCACCCCTGAGCAAGGAAATCACAATCCTAACCTGCTGAGCAGGGTCTCCAGCTGAACGAGACTTCAGGGACAAATAAAGCTTACAATTATTTCGGAAATTCTGGAAGCTAGCTCTATTCCCTGTGAAGAACTCCGGCAAAGGAATTCTCGGCTCAGATACTGGAGCATGTACCACAAAATCTTGTAAATTTTGTACTTTCGTGATGAGATTATTCAAACCCGCAGTTACACTCTGAAGATCCATTATTGTCAGGTGCACACAGAGCCATACAGAGATTAGGAGGAGAGAGAGAAAAAAGACTGCAGCAAGGCAAACTGGAGGAAAAAAAAAAAAAAAAAAAAAAAAAATTCCAGCAGACTTCTTATAACTCTCCTTTCTCAACCTGGGTCTTTAACACTTTATGGGCCGGTCAAACTGTCATGATCTCTGCAGGCAGAGATCATAGCAAGCCTATAGAGGGACAAGCTCTCGGAAGATGGAACTATACTGACCATGAACTAAGCCTGCCGCGCAACTAGAAATAGCCAGGTAGCATTTCCTATTTATTGCTAGATGCCCAGCTCTGGCCTAAGACCTAAATAGCTAGCAGAGGGAAATATAAGACCTGGCTCACCTCTAGAGAAATATTCCAAAGAAGACAGTAGCCCCCCACATATAATGACGGTGAGTTCAGATGAAACAACAAACGCAGCAGGAAAATAGTCTTAGCAAATTTGAGGTCCGCTTACTAGATAGCAGAAGACAGATAGTATACTTTCATGGTCAGCAGAAAAACACTAACAAAACACCATCCAGAGATTACCTTAAACTCTGGCATTAACTCATAACGCCAGAGTAGCAATCCCTGATCAACGAGAGCTTTCCAGACACAGTAACAAAACTTCAGCTGTGAACTGGAACAAATAGGCAAAACGAAACATGGACAAAAGTCCAACTTATCTAGTAGTTGTCAGAAGCAGGAACAAGCACTGAGAGGCATCAGATAACATTGTTGACCGGCAAGAAACCACCAGAGAAATGAGCTTAAATAGCGACACCCACTACTGATGGAACCAGGTGAAACAGGAAAGAGGATGACAAGTCCAATTCCACAAGCGGCCACCGGGGGAGCCCAGAATCCAAATTCACAACACTCCCCCACCTCGTTGTAGATTGTAAGTTGTGACGAGCAGGATCGCTTTTTTGGGTTTAATCATTATTATTATTGTTACATAGTGTAGATTTTAAGCTGTCATGAGCAGGGTAGTTTTATTTCTGTTTAATTATTTCATTACTGCTATCGTTGTTACTTAGTGTCGATTGCAAGCTGTCAAGAGAAGGGTCATCTTATTTTCGTTTAATAATTGTATTATTGTTATAGTTGTTACTTAGGACTGTTGTGTTTGAAACTGTTAAACTGTAAATATATTGGCACTATATAAATAAATATAAATATTATTATTAGGACACAGAGAAGCATGATGGAGACGTTAATTATGGCGTCATTGCCGCTCACCATCTTGGTGGATTCCTCAAAGTTTTGGAGGATGGTACATATGTCTGACATCCATGTGCACTACTCAGATCTTATGTGTGAAATCAGAACTGAATAGCAACAGCCTTGTTGAGGCTGGTAGTCACCAACTGCCCTCTTCTGCTCACAAATGCTTTCCAACATCTGCAGTGTACAGTTCCAATGTATGGGGATATCACACACCAGTCGGTGAGCTAGAAGCTGCAAACACTGCTGAAGCACCACAAGGGCAGATGAAACTCTAGCTGACTTACTAAAATGGGTGCGCAGGGCATTGTACTTTTCCTAGCAGATCCGGCAGCTCTGTGTCACTTTTCATAAACCAGTGAACAATGAGGTTAAGCATATGGGCCAGGCATGGCACGTGTGTCAGCTCGCCTCTCCTCAAAGCAGCCACCTTTGGCTGAAGAGGAGGTGATGGAGGAGGAGGTGCAGGAGTTGTAGACTGTGGGGGAACCCAGATTGACTTAGGGTCTGCAATATTCAGGGTTGGGAGGACATGCACCATCCCAAGGTTGAACTGGTTCCAGGCTTACACTATGTTAACCAAGTGTCCCGTCAGTGAGATGTAACTTTCCTGCCCACAAGCACTTGTCCACGTGTCTGTGGTTAGGTAGACTTTCCCAGTAATGTGTCGCTTTTCATAAACCGTTGAACAATGAGGTTAAGCATATGGGCCAGGCATGGCACGTGTGTCAGCTCGCCTCCCCTCAAAGCAGCCACCAGGTTCCGGGCCATTGTCACACACGACCATGCCTGGCTGTAGGTTCAGCGGTGTCAGCCACAGATCTGACTGCTCTTTCAGAGCTGTCCACAACTCTTCAGCATTGTGTGGTTTGTCACCTAAGCATATTAGCTTCAGCACAGCCTGTTGCCACTTGGATGAGGCAGTGCTGCAGTGCTTCCAGCTTGTGACTGATATGCTACTTTCGGAGATGGAGGCTGAAGAGGAGGGGAGGAGGAGGAGGTGCAGGAGCTGTAGACTGTGGTGGAAACCCAGATTGACTTAGGGCCTTAGGGTTGGGAGGATGTGCACCATCCCAAGGTAGAACTGGTTCCCGGATTACACTATGTTAACCCAGTGTGCCGTCAGCGAGATGTAACTTTCCTGCCCACAAGCACTTGTCCACGTGTCTGTGGTTAGGTAGACTTTCCCAGTAACAGCATTGTGGAGGGTACGGGTAATGTTGTGGGACACGTGCCTGTGTAATGTCGGGATGGCACACTGGACAAATAGTCCTGCATGTTTGGGGCCTCAGGGTGATCCTCGACTCTGCCCTCTCTTTCAAGCTACATATCCATGTCCTTGCCTCCTTCTGCCAGCTACAACTCAAAAACATTTCCCGGGTCCGTACATTCCAAGAAACTGCAAAAATGTTTGTGCACACTCTCATCATCTTCCGCCTCGACTATTGCAACCTTATACTCTCTGGCCTCCCCTCTAGCACTCTTGCACCACTCCAATCTGTCCTAAACTCTGCTGCCCGAGCAATCCAACTGTCCTTCCATTATTCCCCAGACTCTCCTCTATGCCAAGCCCTTCACTGCATTCCTATTGCCCAGAGGCTACATTTCAAACCCTAACTATGACATACAAACATACTCCGTACATCTGTGACATGGTCTCCCAATGTCCGACTGGGTCATGGTTTCCTCTACGCTAACCCAGTGTGCCATCAGCTAGATGTACCTTTCCTGCCCTCAAGCACTTGTCCATGTGTCCATGTTTATGTGTACTTTCCCAGTAACAGCATTGTTGAGGGCCCGGGTACTGTTGTGGGACATGTGCTTGCTTGTGTAATGCCATGCTGGCAGACCGGGAGAAATTGTGGCAGCTGGGGACCAAGTACCTTGTTACAGTCGCCGCCATCAGGTTGCTGAAAGTTTCCATCTCTATTTCAAGCGAAAGCAGATTAGAAATGTGTGAATTTAGTACTCTGGCCTGTGTAGCATTGGCTGCGTATTTCCGCTTGCGTTCCAAGGACTGGGGTATGGACAACTGAACAATGCGCTGGGACAAGGACGTGGACGTGCTTGTTGATGGTGCTATTTGAGTTTGTGTGCAACTACAGATGCAGGGCAGGAGGCATCTTTGCATGCACCACGGACAGGGGATTGGCTTGCATGCACAACAGCGGAAGAAGCAGTGGCATCACCCGCAGACCCTGTTCTTGGAGCCTGGTGTTCGGCCAACAAAGTCAGGTGCTTTTCTGCCATGTGCCTGATCATGCTGGTGGTGGTTAGGCTGGTAGTTTTGCTACCCCCGCTAATGCTGGCATGGCCGGTGGTGCAAATGGCCTTTTTGTGGTTATCGACAGAGTCTTTAAAAAACAACAAGACTGTACGGGGATATTCAGTGTCTTCATCTCCCACACCACCTCCTCACCTCGACCTCGGTCTTTCAGTGTTCCCCAAGGCTAAGTTCTAGGACCCCTACTCTTCTCCATCTACACCTCCTGCCTGGGACAGCTCATGTAATGGCACAGTTTGCAATATCATCAGTATTCCAATGGCACAAAGATCTACCTATCTGTACCTGACATCACCTCCTTACTGACCAAAATCACACATCTTCCCGCTATTTCATCCTTCTTTTCTGCTCGCTTTCAAAAAGTGGACATGGACAAAAAGGAATACATCATCTTTCAACCATCTCATGCTGAGTAGACATGAGAGCTGTGTATGCATCATTCTGAAAAAGGTAAAGTTTGCCCAAGAGAAAATTAATTTCCAGACAGTCACGACCTTTTTTGCACATTGTTTACAGCTGTGATCTTCAGCTCCTTGGTGGGGATATGGTTAAGCTCCAAGTCATCAACAATAGCATCATCGTCCATGCCTTGTAAAGAGGAAATCTGGTGTTTCCCAGGGTAGTGGTTATCTACGTTTAGTGTCATTCCTTTAACAGTGTTCGTTACACTAGAAAAAATAATTTTCGGCTGTGACGTTTTGATATTATTGGAAATATGTATGGATGAAGAGGAAGAACCTTGTGCCATGGATATGCTGATCGTTACGGATGGTGTACTCCTCTTTAAACCTAGTTTTTCACGAGCATCCATCAGTTTGTTTGCTTTTCCTCCAACACTGATCTGCTTTCTCTAATTGAGCATCTCATGAACATGTTGCACTTCGCCCTTTATACGGACACGTGCATCTTTGGCAACATAGTTTTTACGGGCATTATGCTGAGTTTCACACGCGCATCTGTTACACTGATCTTATGAAGGGCATGAAACACATTCTGGTAATTGGTGGTTGGGTGGCTAAATGACTAATCATTGTAGGCTGTATCCTGGATGTCATACTTCCCATAGTCACCGCTGTTATTAATCCTGTATGTTCCCATTCCTACCGTCACCATGCCCCTTTTCCTGATCACTTAATCCAACGATTCGTCTACCATATTTTTACTAAAAACCTGCACCTTCACAGCAGAAACTGTGTAGGAAACCACGTTATTGTTTTCCAAGGTGTCTATGATGCCCCTAAAAAATAAATGTGCACACTATGTTGATGTGTACACCCAGGGGGGAAATGTTTGTCAGAGTATGGGCATTCCAAGTATAGGTGAACTGCTCCTTTGTAATGTGAATTTTTTTTTATGAGACTCTCCTCCGTGTTTCTTGCATTCACTTCATGGACAAAATTTATGGTAATAAAAAAAATAAAATAATGGGAACTTTTGTTTCATGTGGCCATCCAGTATGTGGTTTCAATATGGATATTGGAGTGCATGTATCATTGATGTAGGGCAGGCCTTGCATTCACTGCATAAGCAAACAGTATGGGAGACACACTTTTTTCTAATGGGAACAATTTTGTCCTGAGGCCCACAAGTATGTCTGCTGAAATGGTTATTGTGTTGCATGTAACTTTGGTGCAGGGCAGGCCTTGCATTCAGTGCATAAGCAAACAGTATGGGAGACACAATTTCTTCCAATGGGAACAATTTTGTCATGAATCCCTCAAGTACGTCTGCTGAAACGGTTATTGGACTGCATGTAACTTTGGGGCAGGGCAGGCCAGGCCTTGCATTCAATGCAACATTTTTTTAGGGGGCCCTCCTGTACATCTCATGAAAGGGATATTGGGGTGCATCCTAATTTTTGACACCCCAGCCACTCACTACATAGGCAATAACAGTATAAGAGACCCACTGTTTAATGGCCCTTTAAGAAGATTAATGCCGCCTGATGCCCCTCTAAAAATAGGCTCTGTGACTTTAAGAGTCCCTCCTTCATAAATGAAACAAGATGTGTCTCCTTATGTGTCACACACCACATGGCCAGCTAGGGGTGCTAAGTGTTACAATGACATTTCACAGTGAATGCATTTATATTGGTTGAAAGCAATGCTAAAGTTGAAAAATGCATCAAAAACGCTGCTTGTGAACATAGCCCAAGTGGTGCAGGAACATTTTGGTCTGGGGTTAATTATTTTGCCTTATGTACAAGTCATCATAGCTCCCAACCGTCCCTCATTGTGCGGGATTGTCCCGGATTTGACTCTTTGCCCCGCTGTCCAGCGCCGGACGCTGTGATCCCGGGAGACAGCAGGAGATCTCGTCACACCCCCTTTTGTTAGGCCACGCCCCTTCCCCTTCCCCATGTTCTGAGTCTCCCAGCGTCACTGTTCAGAGCGGGAGAGAGAGGGGACTCACTGAGTCAATTCTAGTTTGAGGTACGTAACACGTAACAGCCGAACACAGCCTGGGTGCCACTGCCGGCGGCAATGTAAGCAGCAGACCAGTGTGCTGTGTGAGTGGACTGGAGCTGCTAATTATTCAATAATTAGCAGCTCCAGTCCACTCACACACTGGTCTGCTTATATTCTGTCTCCAGTCAGTGCATTGATTTGAGGAGGAGAAGGCTGAAGCTGCAGTTCCCTGGGAGAGGGTGACTACACGATCACGACGCTATTATTGTGACTGCTATTAATACCCCACGCATAAAAAGGGCTAAGCCAAAGCCCCGGCCTGTGACAGTCTGTCTGACACTGTATCAGATCATGTGCTATATTCTCGTACAGACGTACACACACACACACACACACACACACACACAAGCGGCTCCGTTCGGTACACCTCGTACACACACACAAGCGGCTCCGCTCGGTTCACCTCGCACACACACACGCGGCTCCGCTCGGTTCACCTCGTACACACACACAAGCGGCTCCGCTCGGTTCACCTCGCACACACACACGCGGCTCCGCTCGGTTCACCTCGTACACACACGCGGCTCCGCTTCGTACACACACGCGGCTCCGCTCGGTACACCTCGTACACACACACACGCGGCTCCGCTCGGTACACCTCGCACACACGTGGCTCCGCTCGGTTCACCTCGTACACACACATGCGGCTCCGCTTCGTACACCTCGTACAAACACGCGGCTCCGCTCTTTACACCTCATACACACACACACATGCGGCTCCGCTCGGTTCACCTCGTACGCACACACGCGGCTCCGCTCTTTACACCTCGTACACACACACAAGCGGCTCCGCTCGGTACACCTCGCACACACACGCGGCTCCGCTCGGTTCACCTCGTACACACACGCGGCTCCCCTCAGTACACCTCGTACACACACGCGGCTCCTCTCGGTACACCTCGTACACACACACACGCGGCTCCGCTCGGTACACCTCGCACACACGTGGCTCCGCTCGGTTCACCTCGTACACACACATGCGGCTCCGCTTCGTACACCTCGTACAAACACGCGGCTCCGCTCTTTACACCTCGTACACACACACACATGCGGCTCCGCTCGGTTCACCTCGTACGCACACACGCGGCTCCGCTCTTTACACCTCGTACACACACACGCGGCTCCGCTCGGTACACCTTGTACACACACGCGGTTCCGCTCTTTACACCTCGTACACACACACAAGCGGCTCCGCTTCGTACACCTCGTACACACACGCGGCTCCGCTCTTTACACCTCGTACACACACACGCGGCTCCGCTCGGTACACCTTGTACACACACGCGTCTCCGCTCTTTACACCTCGTACACACACACAAGCGGCTCCGCTCGGTACACCTCGCACACACACGCGGCTCCGCTCGGTTCACCTCGTACACACACGCGGCTCCCCTCAGTACACCTCGTACACACACGCGGCTCCGCTCGGTACACCTCGTACACACACACACGCGGCTCCGCTCGGTACACCTCGCACACACGTGGCTCCGCTCGGTTCACCTCGTACACACACATGCGGCTCCGCTTCGTACACCTCGTACAAACACGCGGCTCCGCTCTTTACACCTCGTACACACACACACATGCGGCTCCGCTCGGTTCACCTCGTACGCACACACGCGGCTCCGCTCTTTACACCTCGTACACACACACGCGGCTCCGCTCGGTACACCTTGTACACACACGCGGCTCCGCTCTTTACACCTCGTACACACACACAAGCGGCTCCGCTTCGTACACCTCGTACACACACGCGGCTCTGCTCTTTACACCTCGTACACACACACACACACGCGGCTCCGCTCGGTACACCTTGTACACACACGCGGCTTCGCTCTTTACACCTCGTACACACACACAAGCGGCTCCGCTCGGTACACCTCGCACACACACGCGGCTTCGCTCAGTTCACCTCGTACACACACGCGGCTCCCCTCAGTACACCTCGTACACACACGCGGCTCCGCTTCGTACACACATGCGGCTCCGCTCGGTACACCTCGTACACACACACACGCGGCTCCGCTCAGTACACCTCGTACACACACACACACGCGGCTCCGCTCGGTACACCTCGTACACACACACACACGCGGCTCCGCTCGGTACACCTCGCACACACGTGGCTCCGCTCGGTTCACCTCGTACACACACATGCGGCTCCGCTTCGTACACCTCGTACAAACACGTGGCTCCGCTCTTTACACCTCGTACACACACACACACACATGCGGCTCCGCTCGGTTCACCTCGTACGCACACACGCGGCTCCGCTCTTTACACCTCGTACACACACACACACGCGGCTCCGCTCGGTACACCTTGTACACACACGCGGCTCCGCTCTTTACACCTCGTACACACACACAAGCGGCTCCGCTTCGTACACCTCGTACACACACGCGGCTCTGCTCTTTACACCTCGTACACACACACACGCGGCTCCGCTCGGTACACCTTGTACACACACGCGGCTCCGCTCTTTACACCTCGTACACACACACAAGCGGCTCCGCTCGGTACACCTCGCGCACACACGCGGCTCCGCTCGGTTCACCTCGTACACACACGTGGCTCCCCTCAGTACACCTCGTACACACACGCGGCTCCGCTGTATAGATCAGCTGACGTGCTCAGTTCAGTGCGGGCTCAGCGCCGGAGCCCGCGCTGAAACGGGGTTTATTACCTATGTCGTACTATTACGGCATAGGTAATAAAGGAGTTAAAGAACAGCACCAGAATGGGGGGGGCATATACCAAGATAAGGGATATATATTACCAGGATGGGGATATATATACCAAGATGAGGCCCAGTATAAGGGACATATACCAGTGTGTGTATATAGATAGACTGGCTATTGAACCCGTTCTACGCCCGGGTGGCGAGCATTCATATTGCTATATGGTCTCCATCCTGGTATGTACTGCTTCCATCCTGCGTCCCAATCCTGTCATTTGCTCCCATCCTGCGCCCCCATTCTGTCATGCGCTGCTCCCATCCTGCGCCCCCATTCTGTCATGTGCTGCTCCCATCCTGCGCCCCCATTCTGTCATGTGCTGCTCCCATCCTGGCCCCCCATCCTGTCATGCGCTGCTCCCATCCTGCGCCCCCATTCTGTCATGCGCTGCTCCCATCCTGCGCCCCCATTCTGTCATGTGTTGCTCCCATCCTGCGCCCCCATTCTGTCATGTGCTGCTCCCATCCATATGCCCCGTATGCTGCTCCATGAAGGTTGATGGCCCCCATAAGATGCTCCATAGCATAATATGCCCCGTATGCTGCTGCGATAAAAAAAAAAAATGGTTCAGGCCCCCGACACTTTCGAAATTCACCTGTCCACGTTCCACCGCTGTGCGCCAGTCTGTCTTCCGGGTCTCTGGCTGTGACTGTTCAGTCAGATGGCGCGCACTAAGCACGTCATCGCGCCCTTTGACCTGAACGTCACAGCCAGAGGACGCGGAAGACGGAGCCCAGTGGTGGAACGGGGACAGGGGAATATCGCATACTCACCCTCCTGGCACGTCCGTGCTTCTCCATCAGAGATCTCAGTTCCGTGCTTACGCATACCGCGATCTCCTGGGCCACAATTCTCATCCCCGGATGCATAACTCTGTGGAGTCCAGACTGCGCAGGCGCTTGCTCAGTTTATAAAGGCTTCGGACACAGTGATGCTCCCAGTGTTATATTATAGATAGATATGATGCGGGGGTCCGGTTCAAATATTGCGCCACAACCCATCACACTCTATTCATGCCACTGTTCTCAGTTGCTCTATGTGACTGTAGACATTTGATTTGAATCTTCACAGCGTTCACATCGCACGCTGTGAGGATTCTCCAGACACGGCAGCGGGCGGTTATATGACTTTGAGTATGTGACTTCCTTACTCCTTTAAACATTCTGACTAGACATGACCAATCTCAGTCAATACTCTTGTATTGATATAGTCCGCACCCATCTAGTCAGTACCTGACTGCATGTATGTAAATCACATACTTGTGGACACATGACTGTCCGCTGCCGGCACTGGAGAATCCTCCCAACATGCAGTGCAGTTGTTGTCAGGAGTAGTGATGATGAGCGAATATACTCGTTGCTCGGGTTTTCCAGAGCATGCTTGGGTGATCTCCGAGTATTTATTTATGACTGCTCGGAGATTTAGTTTTCATCACCACAGCTGAATGATTTACAGCTACTAGCCAGCCTGAGTACATGTGGGCATTCCCTAGCAACCAGGCAACCCCCACATGTACTTATGCTGGCTAACAGATGTAATTCATTCAGCTGCGGCGATGAAAACTAAATCTCCAAGCACTAAAAATTACTCGGAGGACCCCCGAGCGTGCTGGGGAAAACCCGAGCAACGAGTATATTCGCTCATCACTAGTCAGGATTCAAAAGTCTGACAAAAGTATTTCCCCTTGTAAATAAAAATACTCTAAAATACTCCCCTCTCTTAGTATGCAGGCACCTGGTCTCCCAAGGCTCACGTGACGTTATGCCACGTGAGCACTGCAGCCAATTAGCAGCTGCTATTAGGGTTCGCTCTCACTGACTAAAGGTACCGTCACACTCAGCGACGCTGCGGCGATATAGACAACGAGCCGACCTAAACTAGATCGCTGGAGCGTCGCTGTTTAGGTCGCTGTAGAGACGTCAAACACAGCAGCTCCAGAACGATGCAGGAGCGATCCAGTGACGTAACGGCGACTCACTTATCGTTCTCGCTGGTTGTTAGCTCCATGTAAAACATTGCTGGCATCGTTGCTTTTGATGTCAAACATGACGATACACGCCGACCTGACGACTAAATAAAGTTGTGGACTTCTAGCTCCGACCAGCGATATCACAGCAGGATCCAGATCACTGCTGCGTGTCAAACTCAACGATATCGCTATCCAGGACGCTGCAACGTCACGGATTGTTGTCGTTCTCGTTTCAAAGTTGCTGAGTGTGACGGTACCTTAAGGGTATGTGCACACGTCCGGATTTCTTGCAGAAATTTCCTGAAGAAAACCGGAAATTTTCTGCAAGAAATCCGCATTTTTTTTTTGCGTTTTTTTTTCGTTTTTTTTAGCATTTTGCAAGCGTAATTAGCTTGCAGAATGCTAAAGTTTTCCAAGCGATCTGTAGCATCGCTTGGAAAACTGACTGACAGGTTGGTCACACTTGTCAAACATACTGTTTGACAAGTGTGACCAACTTTTTACTATAGATGCTGCTTATGCATAGTAAAAGTAATAGTAAAAGATAGAATGTTTAAAAATAATAAAAAAAAATAAAAAAATGGTTATACTCACCCTCTGCAGCCTCCGTTCCTATAGATGCCGGTGTGGTTCAGGGCCTTCGGTGACGTCACGGCTTGTGATTGGTCGCGAGCGGTCACATGAGCGGTCACGCGACCAATCACAAGACAGTGACGTCACCGCAGGTCCTGAACCACACCATCTATACGAACAGAAGCGGCAGCATGCAGCGGTGAGAGGCGGGAACACTCCGGGGACATCGAAGGTGAGTATATGACTATTTTTTATTTTAATTCTTTTTTTTCGACCAATTATATGGTGCCCAGTGCGTGGAGGAGAGTCTCCTCTCCTTCACCCTGGGTACCAACCGCACATAATCTGCTTACTTCCCGCATGGTGTGCACAGCCCCGTGCGGGAAGTAAGCAGATCAATGCACTCCTAGGTGTGCGGAATCCCCGCAATTCCGCATTTTTAATGAACATGTTGCTTTTTTTTCCGCGATGCGATTTTTTCGCGGAAAAAATCGCAACATTTGCACAAAAAATGCGGAATACACTGTAAATAATAGGAGGCATAGGTTAGCGTTTTTTTTGCGTTTTTAGCACGTTTTTATAGCGAAAAAACGCAAAAAAAAACGTGAAAAATCCTGAACGTGTGCACATGGCCTAAGAGGAGCCGGCTGCTACGTCGGTTACGTCAATATTATTGTGTTTGTATTGGTGATTTGCTTGCTGATTTTAATTATAGATTTGCTTGCCCATCATTTCAGCTTCAGAAATCCATGTTTCTATTCAGTAACCGTAAGCAGATGAAGACATGCGAGCTGGATCTTCTGTAGACCTAAAGTGAGACCCTAGATTGGTAATCAGGTAAAGCCATCACTCCTTTACTCTCTTAGGGTACTGTCACACAGTGGCACTTTGATCGCTACGACGGTACGATCCGTGACGTTCCAGCGATATCCATACGATCTCGCTGTGTCTGACACGCTACTGCGATCATGGACCCCGCTGAGAATCGTACGTCGTAGCAGATCGTTTGAAACTTTATTTCGTCGCTGGATCTCCCGCTGTCATCGCTGGATCGTTGTGTGTGACAGCGATCCAGCGATGCGTTCGCTTGTAACCAGGGTAAACATCGGGTTACTAAGCGCAGGGCCGCGCTTAGTAACCCGATGTTTACCGTGGTTACCAGCGTAAAAGTAAAAAAAAAAAAACCGAACATACTCACATTCCGGTGTCCTTCAGGTCCCTTGCCGTCTGCTTCCCGCTCTGACTGACTCCCGGCCGGAAAGTAAGAGCAGAGCACAGCAGTGACGTCACCACTGTGACCTGCTTTCACTTTACGGCGGCACTCAGTCAGAGCGGGAAGCAGACGGCAAGGGACCTGAAGGACACCGGAATGTGAGTATGTTCGGTTTGTTTTTTTTTACTTTTACGCTGGTAACCAGGGTAAACATCGGGTTACTAAGCGCGGCCCTGCGCTTAGTAACCCGATGTTTACCCTGGTTACCCGGGGACTTCGGCATCGTTGGTCGCTGGAGAGCGGTCTGTGTGACAGCTCTCCAGCGACCACACAACGACTTTCCAACGATCACGGCCAGGTCGTATCGCTGGTCGTGATCGTTGGAAAGTTGCAGAGTGTGACAGTACCCTTAGTATCTTGGGGGGGCCTAAGCCATTGTTCTTCCAGCCACTAGGCCCATTGTGTAGGTAGACCTAGTGGTGCCGTAACCACAGGGGGTCAGACATACAGTCACAGGTGGTGGGGCTTGGCCTCACAAAAAATACCTCCACCATTGCACAATTAACTTTAGAGGGGTGAGGTGTGTCCCTGCTTGATTGAAGAGCTGCTTTTGTGATTTTGCACTTTTTCTAACCCTAAAGCCTAAGTCACACTAAACGACTTACCAACAATCATGACCAGCGATACGACCTGGCCGTGATCGTTGGTAAGTCGTTGTGTGGTCGCTGGGGAGCTGTCACACAGACAGCTCTCTTCAGCGACCAACGATCAGGGGAACGACTTCGGCATCGTTGAAACTGTCTTCAGCGATGCCGAAGTCCCCCTGCAGCACCCGGGTAACCAGGGTAAACATTGGGTTACTAAGCGCAGGGCCGCGCTTAGTAACCCGATGTTTACCCTGGTTACCATTGTAAATGTAAAAAAAAACCCCACTACATACTTACATTCCGGTGTCTGTCATGTCCCCCGCCGTCAGCTTCCCGCACTGACTGTGAGCGCCTGCCGTAAAGTAAAAGCAGAGCACAGCGGTGACGTCACCGCTGTGCTGTGCTTTATGGCCGGCGCTCACAGTCAGTGTACTCTAATTCATTAATTCATTACTTATTGGAAATAAATATTTATTTTTTTCTGTTTTTGATTACTGCAGTGTTTCTGAAACAATGATCGGCAGTACTGAATGGGTGTGTCGGAGGCGTGGTCATGGCTGTGCTCGGGGCGTGGTCATTCAGGGGGCGTGGCCTAAATTTTTGCCGCTGTGCGCACCGCAAAGTGTGTCCCTCTTTCCTTCCCTAAAATGTTGGGAGGTATGCAAGTCATTACCCTGGAAAGGATGCTCCTCAGCATATTTCCCAGCAAAATCCATTTGGGTTTCGGTTTTGTATGTTTTTTGGTGCACCTGTAAAAATGGCGTGAAACTCTGACAACATTGCTCACAGCTGTGACCTAGAAGTCAGAAATGCTTCCAGGGACATTTGCCATGATGTTCCTGTGTCATTTGAGCAGTGTTTCCATAATTTTCAGACATTTTTAGACCTTAAAATACCCCCAGGGGGATCGCGGTAAAAATGCTCCTGTCTCCCATAGACTTACATTGGGCTCGTTGTACTGTCCGAGTACCCGAGTATTACAAATTACTCGACCCGAGCAACGAGCACCCGAGCATTTTAGTGCTCGCTCATGACTACGCCCCACATCAAAACCAGGTCTCTCCAGCCTGGCTCAAATGCGTTCTGGACATCAGAACTGGCATCAAAGTGGGCAGACAGTTGGTTTTGGCCATTTGAATAAGTAACTGGCGTTTTTAAGGGTTAAATGACTTTGCGCCACTGATCTCACACTATGAAAACACAGATAGTGATGCCCTGCAACAAACTCAGGTCCCTCTAGCCTGGCCCAAATCGGTTCTAGACATCAGAATTGGCTTCAAAGTGGGCAAACAGACGATTTTCACAGATATGAATAAGTAACTGATGTTTTTAAGGGGTTTAACGACTTTGGGACACTGATACCACAGTGCATACATATAGAACAGGGAGCCCCACATCAATAACAGGTCTCTTCAGCATGGCCCAAATGGGTTCTGGGCATCAGAATTGGCATCATAGTGGGCAAACAGCAGATTTTCACAGATTTGAATAAGTAACTGATGTTTTTAAGGGGTTAAATGTAGTGATGAGCGAGTGTACTCGTTGCTCGGGTTTTCCCGAGCACGCTCGGGTGATCTCCGAGTATTTGTGACTGCTCGGAGAATTAGTTTTCATCACGGCAGCTGAATAATTTACAGCTACTAGCCAGGCTGAGTACATGTGGGGGTTGCCTGGTTGCTAGGGAATCCCCACATGTAATCAAGCAGGCTAGTAGCTGAAAATCATTCAGCTACCGCGATGAAAACTAAATCTCCAAGCAGTCATAAATACTCGGAGGTCACCCGAGCAATGAGTACACTCGCTCATCACTAGTTAAATGGCTTTGGGCCACTGATCTCACAGTGCAGACATATAGAACAGGGAGCCCCACATCAAACCAGGTCTCTTCAGCCTGGTGCAAATGGGTTCTGGGCATCACAACTAGCATCAATGTGAGCAAACAGCCCATTTTCACAGATTTGAATAAGTAACTGATGTTTTTCAAGGGTTAAATTACTTTGGGCCACTGATCTCCCACTAAGAATACACAGATAGAGATGCCCGGCATCAAAACCATGTCCCTCCAGCCTGGCCCAAATGGGTTCTGGGCATCAGAACTGGCATCAAATTGGGCAAACAGCCAATTTTTACAGATTTGAATAAGTTAGTGATGTTTTGGGCCGGGCTGGAGAGACATCGTTTTGATGCAGGGCATCACTATCTGTGTATTCATAGTGTGAGATCAGTGGCCCAAAGTCATTTAACCCTTTCATTAACGCCCATCGGTGCCCACTTTGATGTCCATTTTTGTGCCTGTTTTATAATTTTTGTAGCTGTTTTTAAGTGTATTCACATCAGGGCACCTCGCTGCATTGTACGTTATTATTGTGATGCTTATTTTTTGGTGTTAAACCTATAAAAAACAGAAAAGAAATTGCAGAATAAGAAACTGATGAATAAGAAACCAACTTCAGTTCCGAATAAGAAACTGAATGAATAAGAAACCAACTTCAGCCTCGTGTGCAAGCTGGGATTGACTCAGGACTGGCACACTAGGTCCTAGTGCCCACCCACCTGCATTTCATTCACTCAGATACTTCCTGGTCCTGCTGCATACTTCATCAGTAAGTGGGGATAAAATATATTAGATTTATAGGCATGTCAGAGTCACTGGGGGGTAAATGTGAGAGGATGGCGGTATTGTAGCGGACTTAGGGGGGGAGGGAGACAGGGCACTGGGGGGTAAATGTGAGAGGATGGGGGTATTGTGGGGCTTAGGTGGAGGAGGGGGACAGGGCACTGGGAGGTGAATGTGAAAGAATGGGGGTGTTGTGGGGGAGGGAGACAGGGCACTGGGGGGTGAATGTGAGAGGATGGAGGTATTAGGGGGCTGAGGTGGGGAGGGTCGACAGGGCACGGGGGGGTGAAAGTGAGACAACGGGGGTATTGTGGGGGCTGAGGTGCAGAAGGGGGACAGGGCACTGGGGGGTGAATGTGTAAGGATGGGGTATTTAGGGGGCTGAGGTGGGGAGGATAGACAGGGCACTGGGGGGTGAAAGTGAGACAACGGGGTATTGTGGGGGCTGAGATGGGTGAGGGGCAACGGCACTGGGGAGCCTGATTATTATATATTTGGTTTTGTTATGAGATTATATGTATTCCATCGCATGTAATAGTTGTTCTCTGGGATGGGGAGGTAGGGGGCTTTTTTTACTTACCAGCTGGGTAAGCCATGAGCTGCATCACATTTAAGGCACCACTCCAGCATTTTGTTTTATTTCACCGCTGGAGTGGTTCTTTAAATCCAAGACCGACTGATACTCACCTTCCAGCGTTTTCATCTGTTTTCGCCACCGCACCCCTTGGGTCCATCTCCTGCAGTTTGTGACCTGTCCACTGCCCCAGTGTTTCATAGAGCGGTACGGAGGTCACTAATCAATTTGAGTCTATGAGAGCCTCATTCTGGCCTCTTTCTCGCCTCTTCCTGGCCCTCATAGACTTACATTGATCACTTGTGATGTAGCTTCTAACTTCTGGCCAATCAGAAGCTGTGCTCACAAGATGGAGCCGCGGGACTGGAGCCGTGCCAAAAAGTGGTGAATACGGCGGAGGATGAGAAAATGACCGGGGCAGGGGACTTGCGCTTAAAGCACCACTCCAGCAGTGAGAAAAAACCCCTGATAGAGTGGTGCTTTAATAATTTAATAATAAGAAGACTACCAAACCATGACAGGGAGCGCCTGCTGCATGAGCCCCCAATATCACTGAAGTTATCAGGCAGTCATGCGACCACATGTTTGCTATGTGCATGTGTTCACTAGAAAGGTTTAGTTTCTTTCAATAGAAGAGAATTGAGAGAAGCTGAAAGAGTCGGCACTTGACCCCCTGCTGACATCAGTGTTGCTGGGGCCATTGTTACTCTACAAGGGGGGACTCAAGGGACATTATTAAATGTCAAGTGGGCACTTAAGAAGAATTATTATTTATAGGGGCATCAGTGCACATCTACTGGGTGGTAGAGGCTGCTGAGCCGGCTGTCAGTCAGGGTAAGAGGCGCAGATACAGCTGCCGCTCTGTCACACAGAGTGGTGACTGAAACCATGCTGGCGCCGCCCCGTGCAGTGAGGAATAAAGTTAATTTCCTCCTGGCAGTGTGACTCTCAGTGCAGGCAACACATGGTGTCAGAACACTTTTAACTATTATACTCTGTTTTGGGGGACCAGTGGGGACATCATTCTATGTATAGGGGAACTCTAATGCACATCATGCTGTATGTACAGGAGCTGTGGGCCCATCATACTGTGTATAAGGAAGCTGTGGGCCTATCATACTGTGTATGGGAGCTGTGGGGGCATTATACTGTGTATAAGGGAGCGGTTAGCTCATTATACTGTGTACAAGGGAATTGTGGGGGACATCATACTGTATATATGGGAGCTGTGGGCCCACTATACTGTGTGTAGGGGAGCTATGAAGGCATTATACTGTGCATAGGGGATGTTGGCCCATTATACTGTATATAGGGGAGCTCTGGGGGGCATTATACTCTCTATAGTGGAGCTCTGTCGGCATAAGACTGTGTATAGGGGAGCTGTGGGCTCATCATACTGTGTATAGGGGAGCTGTGGGCTAATCATACCATGTATAGGGGAGCAGTGGGGACAACATACTGTGTATAGGGGAGCTGTGGGATCATCATAGTGTGTATAGGGGAGCTGTGGGGGCTTTATACTGTGTATAGAGAAGCTGTGAGCCCACCATACTGTGTATAGTCGAGGTGTACATGGGGGCTACTTAGGGGACATTATTAAATGTTAAGTGGGCACTTAAACAGTATTATTATAGGGGCACTCAGAGTACTGTGACCATCAAAATTGCATATGTGATATTATTACATTTTAGGGACAAAAAGTGGAGGGCACTAGCACAGGGCATTAATGTTTTCTAGGGGTGAATTTTATTATCTAGAGAGCACAAAGGAGTCATTATTGCTATGTAAGGGGCATAGTGGTGGCATTACTATGTGGGGCAGTACCATTATTGTACCACACAGCAGGTGCTGTAGGACACATGGCAGCAGCGGCTCAGTAGCTCAGTATTAGGGTATCAGCAGAATGAGGAGTTTGTGCAGGTTGGGGATAGATGGGGACGGGGCTGGAAAAGTGAAAAGTCTGTGTCATTGTTGTAATTTCTGCAGACGAGTCCTGGGTGGAGAAGTTGTCATGTCGGTCTGGGCCAGATGGAAAACACGGGAAAAGTGAACAATTCCATCAGAAACAACGTCATCTGTAAGTCACTATCTATAACTGTACTGTGATGTCTTATATGGTCTGCAGGACTGGTATCTACCAATATATGGTCCTCATATAGTAATATCAGTGTTCGCTTTTGTATATCGCTGTATTTTTAATCACAGTGTGGTCATCTGCTGATGTTCCCCTATGCTCACAATTATGGTGCGCCACGTAGCTGTAGTCAGGATTACCTGGTAAGGGGCCCACTCAGATTTTTCGCCCCCCTAAGCTGAAACCTTAGCTACGCCTATGATATGAGGGATTATTTTGGGTGTTCCAGTAATTGGATAGTGTCGTACTATGTGATCATCATATATGCATTCAATATGTATTATTGTTGTTCCTTGTTACAATTATTATGTAACATTATTATTGTTATGTATGTTGTCCCTTCATTTTTGCTGTCTGGCTATATTGTATTTAATAATGTTAATCAATTTGTTTAATATAACTTGCTATAGGCCAGGCTATATATATTTGACTATATATCCTGGAATGATTATATTGATGTCATCATTGGCTTATTCATATTCGCTACCTGTGGTTCTGCACGCATGCGCGACGTGCGCCCCCTCTGCCCGGGTGTCATTTGATGCAGGTTGACGTGGGCGTTGCAGAGGCAACGCTTATGTCATTTCCACCTATCATACTATTGGTTCCGGTCCCTTTTTAAACTCTGCACTTCCTATCCTGGTACGCCACCTGATGAAGGCAACGCCGAAGCGCACATTGCAGTGGACGCAGGTGCTGCTGTGCTCCTCTAAACACCTCCTCTGTGTTAGGTATGCTTTTCTCCATCATTTATTTTTTGTGGATTTCTCTATAAGTGAATGCCTTAGTGTCTATTATGCATACCTCTCATGTTTTTGATCATCATAGTATCGTGAATAATAGAATGGGCAATAGGTCCTAACTTTGTGTAACCTAACTAATGGTTGTTAGCCGAATATAATTCTTATACTATGTGACCACAGCTGGCACATTGCGTCCTGCATTCTTGACTGTACATTTGCACTTTTTTCTCTCCTCTCAAACCTGTTCCCCTTTTTCAATACTAATAAAGTGTTTACATTTTTATGCTGTACTGGACTGCTTGAATTACGTTACTTGGAGATTTACATGGAAACTACTAAGTAAGTGCTCAACATAAAGTGCAGGATAAATGTGATCCCAAACGTTATGTAAAATGTTCCCAATAAAAGCTTCAACTCAATCCACATAAATAGCAACTGACTCCCGACTGAGGTCCCTCACCTGTCAATGGAAATATAGGGAACTTCGACGTTACTGGTAGTACAAAAGCTCCGGAAAAGAGATGTGGCTCCTCACACCTCAAATGAAATCCAACAAATTCTTCACTCCCAAATCCAAATGCCCCCTCTCTTCTGAGCCCCAGTGTGCCTAAACCACTTTTAGCGTCCACGTTTGGCATTTCTGTAGCAATGACAGCCCGCCTAATTTACAGGAGCATGTCTCCAGAAGCATGAGCTGGGCATCAAAACGTACTGGTCACTACAAAGTAATGGTCACTACAGCATACTGGTCTCTACAGTGGCACTTTGCAATTTACCCAGTAACATCCACCGCTGCTTGTTTTTGGAAAACACCCATGGAATCAAAATCGTTACTACACCTGTAGATATATTCCCAAAGGGGTATAATTTCCAAAATGAGGTCACTTGAAGCGGGATTCTGCTCTTCTAGCACTTAGGGGGTTCTGTACATGAAGTCCGCAAACTATTCTAGGAAAATCTGCACTTCAGGAGGCAAAAAGGGCTCCGTCCCTCCCGAGTCTCTCCATATGGCTAAGCAGTACTGTACAGCCACATATGGAGTATTTCTACATTCAGCAGAAATTGTGAGACAAATTTTGGCCCCATTATGAAAATGTAAAATCTGGGGCTAAAACTATTTTTTTGTGGTAAAAATGTAATTATTTTTTCTTCACAGCCCAATAATATAAAATTATGTGACCCACCTATGGTGTCATTCTGTTCATTGCAACCGTAGATTAACTTGAGATGTTTATTTTGTAAAATGGGGTCACTTATGAGGAGTTCTGCTGTTCTGGCACCTCATGGGCTTTCCCAGTGGGTCATGGCACCTGCCATCCATAACAGTAAAATATGCACTACAATATGGCCCTCCTTGCCTTCTGAGCTTTGCACTCTGTCTGAAAAGTATTTCCTATTTGCATATAGAGTTCACACTACAGTGGAATTTTCACAATAAACTATGGCCCATTTTTTCCTATTAGCCCTTAGAAAAATAAAAAATTAGGGGCTAAAACAACATTAGTGGTAAAAATGTTGATATTCTTTCTTCACCTCCCAATAGTATAAAAATCTGTGAGTGGTATTTGGTGTCAATATGATCACTGCACCCCTAGATAATTTCATTGGGAAATGTAGTTTGTAAAATTAGGTCATATATTGTGGGTTTATGCTATTGTGACAACTCAGGGGCTCTGCCAATATGACATGGCACCCTCAAACCATTCAAGCAAAATCTGAACTCCAATATGTCGCTTCTTCCATTCTGAGCTTTGCACTGTGCCTCAAAAGTAGTTTTCGACCACATATGGCGAATCATTGTACTCAGGAGAATTTACACAACAAATGTGGGGCTACAACAACAGTTTTGTGGGAATTTTGTTTTTCATTTTCACAGATCAATATTATAAAAGTCTATTCAAGGTGCCCACCACACATCTAGATAAATTCCTTGAGGTGTCTAGGTTCCAAAATGGGGTCACTTAAGGGCAGTTTACACTGTTTAAGCACAGCAGGGGCTCTCCAAACATGACATGACACTTGCTCGCAATTCCATCAAACTCTGCGTTCCAAAACGTCACTTCTTCCTTACTGGGCTCTGCCATGCACCCAAATAGTAGCTTTCTTCCACATATGGGTTATCGGCGTACTCGGGAGACATTGCACACCAATTGGTATCATGCAATTTCTCCTATTACCATTGTAAAAATAAACAAATTCGGGCTAAAATATATTTTTTGTGGAAAAATGTGATTTTTTTTTATTTTCACAGCTCAATGTTATATACTTCTGAGAAGCATTAGGGTGTTCAAGGTGCTCACCACACATCTAGATAAGTTTCATGAGAGATATAGTTTCCAAAATGGTGTCACTTGTGGGGGATTTCCACATCAGGGTCTCTCCAAATGCCACATAGCATCTGCTAATTATTCCAGCCTATTTTGCATTCAAAACGTCTATTGGCGCTCTTCCCTTTAATGCCCTGCCATGCTCCCAAACAGTAATTATCCCCCACATATTGGGTATCATTATATTCAGCTGAAATTGCACAAGTTTTGGGGTCTATTTTTTCCTGGTACCCTTGTGAAAATAAAGAATTGGGTCTAAATTGAAATTTTTGGGAAAAAAATTAAATGTTAATTTCTTCCTTTCAGATTCCAAAAATTACTGCGAAGCACCTGAAGAGTTGATCAACTTCTTGAATAAGGTACTGAGTACCTTGACGAGTGCTGTTTTTAGAATGCTGTCACTTTTGGGTATTTTCTGTCATATAGACCCTCAATGTCACTTCAAATATGTGCTCCCTTAAAAATATGGTTTTGTAAATTTTGTTGAAAACACCCTCAAGACATATTCAGCTTAATAGACAAGAGCTCATAGCTGATGGCTGAGGGTGCACACAGCGAGGTTCAGATTCAATAGAAAGCATATGTTCACATTCAGCCAGGAGACATGGTATGTGCTTTTGTCTCCTGAACAGCACACCTCTCAGGGGAAGGGTGAGTTTAAGAGATCGATCTTAAGTCTTGGAACCCCACCGATCTGCTTGTAATCATTTTTTCGGCTGACCATGAGTCCTCCAGAAATAATGTTAACATGTTTCATTTTTATTTGAGTAATTGATATATGTATATATGTAAGCTACCAAAAGTTTAGCTTTTTTGTTTTAAAGTATGATTATTTCTGTCTGGTTGTAGTGATGCCATTTTCCTGGTGATGAATTGAAAGTGTATGAAGTTGTCATCATGCAAGACCTTAATTTTAACAAAAATGCTTTAGAATATAGGTATGTTTATTTAGTTAAAGAAAACTGACTGTCAAAAGTTTTGCATATACTATTTATTGATCACAACAGACAGTAATTCATTGTTTACCATGCCATAACTTAGTATTTTGTGGCATAACTGCGGCGCCCCAGGGTCCTGGTCGTTGCAGTGGTATTGCTTTCCTCTCGAGGAGAGTGATGCTACGTTTGGAGCCAATGAAGGAGAACTCTTTGTCAGGTAACACAATGCATGCAACATGTTCACACTCCAGACCAGAAGGGGGAGCTCTAAGCCTGTTTAAGGTGAACTCCCCTATAAGGACATCCTGATCTGGAGGGAAAAGGTTCAGTTCCTGTCAGGAAGACAGAGGGAGAGGAAGCATAGGAGCCTTGTGGCCCGAAGTGCTGCAGCTCCTAGGAAACAGACGGATAGAAAGCAGAACAGCCAGGAGCAGGCTGCTTCCTTCTGAGGCGCAGAAATCCGGTGGCTGGGATACCAAGGGGGTAAGGATCTCTACGCTTTACTTCAGAGACCGGTGGGACAGCTAGTTCCACGCTACCTGTCTGACCTATACCCAGGAGGCACGATGGCAACTCCCAGAGGCTGGAGCATGCTAGAGTCCCTATAAACCGCCTCAAGCCACCAGTCATACGGGTTTGTCCTATCCTATCTGGGGGACAGAGAGAGAGACATAACATCTACAACTGTTGTGAGGACCTTATGAGAAGCTTAGCAATAAGGGACTACAACACTGCAGCACAAAGGAAGGCTACTGATTTCCACCTAGATAAGGGGACTCTGGATTTGCCTCCAAACTGACTGGGCTTTGCCTGCCCTGCGGTCTGGTACCCTGGACTGTGGATGCTGAAGCCTTCAGTAAAAGGTAAAGAGACTGCAACCTTGTGTCCTCGTTCTTCACTGCGCCTCTCACCATCCACCATCTACACATTGGGAAGCCCTGGGGATATACTTCACCTGTGGGAAGGTATACAATCTAGCTGCCATAACATCACCCCAGCGGACCCCTTAAAGCAGCGTCAGGTCACCCTGACCGAATACCACAGGTGGCGTCACAAACATTTCCCCTTTAAAGACCTTTCCCTTTAATACGGACGTCCCAGGGCCACGGTGACATCCCCCCATAAACCGAAGGACCCAGTACCGAGTACCCCCTTGCCCATGGGGGCGCTCCATAACCTCTTGCTTTAATTACTGCACCACCCTGGCAGGGCATTGAAGCCACTTGGGTATTGTTCCATTCCATTTGCAAATTATCTATATTGCTATGGGTACGGGCTCCAAGTCGTCACGCTAACTCATCTGAAAGGTGCTCCAAAGGGTTTAAATCAGGTGATTGGCTTGGCCACTGCAACAGGCGAACATTTTTATATGCGTACCAATTTTTTACTAAATTGGATGTGTGCTTAGGATCATTGTCTTGCTGAAGTTTCCAGCCCCTGCCTACTTTGGCTTTACCATCTGACAGCATTACATTTTCCCGTATATGTACATGGTAGCATTCATATTTCCATCAATTCTATGCAGAGAGCCCTTTTCATATGCAGAAAAGCAGCCCCAAACCATGACTTTGCCACCACCATGTTTCACTGTAGGTGGTTTGTACCTTACATTATTAAGTTTTCCAATTGGGCGGTATATAGTGCGTGCCATGACTACCAAACAGATTGAACTTGGATTCATCCAACCACAACATTTTACACCAATTTGACTCTATCCATTGGCTGTGTTCTTTGGCAAACTCAAGCTGGACCTTCCAGTTCTTTGCAGAGATGAAAGGCTTCTTGACTGGAACTAGTGCATTCAACCCTACTCATCTTAGTTGTCATAGCAGATTGGCGACTCACTTGGACTCCATATTCTTTGTTCATTTCATGTCAAATCTGTACAGCACTTTTATGAACATCAGATTCTGACTTTTTCTTAATAATGTGATCAACTTTGGAGGAAGTTTTCCTTGGGCGTCCAAGTCTAGGTTTGTCAGCTGTTCCATAACTTTCATTTTCTTTATTATACATGGCACTTGACTCTGAGAGCACCTGAATTCCATAGCTACCTCTTTTTAGTTCACTGTCAGAATAATTAGCTCCCTGACACCTGGGGATAAATTTGGCTTTGTAGTTGCACTCATACAAAAATATAAATATTAGGCACAATTCAAATACTCATGGTAAAATATGCAAAACATTTGGCCCAGCAAATGTTGAAAACTAACACATAAAGGGATACAACAATGTCAAACACATAGTTTTTACATGTATTGAAAAATATATATAAGTTACATGTATTAAAAATAGACCTAGTGGGTCCTGAAATGTGCCTACACATCAGATTCAGCCTTACAACACACCTTCACACCAGGAGAGGCTGGTGATCTTTGTCCCTATGTGTTAACGTCTGCTCATAAACAGCAGTGGCAGTAGTAGCTGTATTAGTAAAACCATCCTGTCAGGTTTCCCTTAAATGAATGGAGGCTGCAAAATATGATGAGTGAGTGTCAGCTAATGGCGTTATTGGTACAAGATCATTGGAGATAATAGGAATAATATAAACAGTGATAAGAGTTCATGATTCTTTCATTTATATAAGTGACAAGTGGAATGAACCAATCAGCTGCTTGTTTTTTTTCTATAACTTCAAAAAGTGACAGTTATAACCAACCAATCAGCTGCTTGCTTTGTTTTCTATATCTGCAGAGTGACAGTTAGAACCAACCAATCAGATGCTTTCTTTCTCTGCCACTTGTGACATGACAGATGGAAAGTGTCGGTTGGTGCTGGAGAGGAGCTTCTTGTTATACCTGACCCCAGCCCTGGTACTGTGCAGATATGGGACGTCACGTGTCGTCTCTTCTGGGATGTAAGTGACAATACATCATTTCTTCCATAGGGACAGTGTCTTGTACAAGCTGATATATCAAAATCATAAAAGTCCACTTTCCAGCACAAATCTCAGCACAATTCAGAGTCCATCTCCTAGGTCCAATGACTATCAAGTATCTTTCAGGTAAAAGGATCTACAGGTCCTTCTCAAAAAATTAGCATATAGTGTTAAATTTCATTATTTACCATAATGTAATGATTACAATTAAACTTTCATATATTATAGATTCATTATCCACCAACTGAAATTTGTCAGGTCTTTTATTGTTTTAATACTGATGATTTTGGCCTACAACTCCTGATAACCCAAAAAACCTGTCTCAATAAATTAGCATATTTCAACCGTCCAATCAAATAAAAGTGTTTTTTAATAACAAACAAAAAAACCATCAAATAATAATGTTCAGTTATGCACTCAATACTTGGTCGGGAATCCTTTGGCAGAAATGACTGCTTCAATGCGGCGTGGCATGGAGGCAATCAGCCTGTGACACTGCTGAGATGTTATGGAGGCCCAGGATGCTTCAATAGCGGCCTTAAGCTCATCCAGAGTGTTGGGTCTTGCGTCTCTCAACTTTCTCTTCACAATATCCCACAGATTCTCTATGGGGTTCAGGTCAGGAGAGTTGGCAGGCCAATTGAGCACAGTAATACCATGGTCAGTAAACCATTTACCAGTGGTTTTGGCACTGTGAGCAGGTGCCAGGAAGCATGAAGTGCTCCAAAATCTCCTGATAGCTAGCTGCATTGACCCTGCCCTTGATGAAACACAGTGGACCAACACCAGCAGCTGACATGGCACCCCACACCATCACTGACTGGGTACTTGACACTGGACTTCAGGCATTTTGGCATTTCCTTCTCCCCAGTCTTCCTCCAGACTCTGGCACCTTGATTTCCGAATGACATGCAAAATTTGCTTTCATCAGAAAAAAGTACTTGGGACCACTTAGCAACAGTCCAGTGCTGCTTCTCTGTAGCCCAGGTCAGGCGCTTCTGCCGCTGTTTATGGTTCAAAAGTGGCTTTACCTGGGGAATGCGGCACCTGTAGCCCATTTCCTGCACACGCCTGTGCACGGTGGCTCTGGATGTTTCCACACCAGACTCAGTCCACTGCTTCCTCAGGTTCCCCAAGGTCTGGAATCGGTCCTTCTCCACAATCTTCCTCAGGGTCCGGTCACCTCTTCTCGTTGTACAGCGTTTTCTGCCACATTGTTTCCTTCCAACAGACTTACCATTGAGGTGCCTTGATACAGCACTCTGGGAACAGCCTATTTGTTGAGAAATTTCTTTCTGGGTCTTACCCTCTTGCTTGAGGGTGTCAATGATGGCCTTCTTGACATCTGTCAGGTCGCTAGTCTTACCCATGATGGGGGTTTTGAGTAATGAACCAGGCAGGGAGTTTTTAAAAGCCTCAGGTATCTTTTGCATGTGTTTAGAGTTAATTAGTTGATTCAGAAGATTAGGGTAATAGGTCGTTTACAGAACCTTTTCTTGATATGCTAATTTATTGAGACAGGTTTTTTGGGTTATCAGGAGTTGTAGGCCAAAATCATCAGTATTAAAACAATAAAAGACCTGACAAATTTCAGTTGGTGGATAATGAATCTATAATATATGAAAGTTTAATTGTAATCATTACATTATGGTAAATAATGAAATTTAACACTATATGCTAATTTTTTGAGAAGGACCTGTATATGGAAATTTACTGGTGGTCCTGTATGTGACGTATGCAGTAATAGGAACGACATAGGGGGATGGGGAAGGTGACTCACAATAAGCATAACAGACATATAACCGGAAGTGTAATATGAGATACAGCGATAACATGCGGCAGCGCCCAATATAAATAGTGCAGTAATTGTATTTAGGTCTCACACTACGTGTAAAAGGCAGACATATAACTTGTGCAGCCATACTGGGACTAAAATTCAGCTCTGACATAAAAACTTCAGCAGCTCTCATACAATAATCTTCAGTCCCTTCTCATATCAAGGAAAATGGACAGGAGCAAATTTTGTTTTATTTGGTCATGCCCCTCACCACTCACACTCCCTTTAATATGTAGGCCAGCTTCAAAAGTTGGAGTTTCATGGTCTGTGTACAGACCTTAATTTCCAACCACCGATGGGCAGGGGCGTACATAGAAACCATGGGGCCACATAGCAGAAGTTTGATTTGGCCCCCTACCCTCACCCCAAAATATATTAATTGTCGGTGTCACAGTAAAGCATATCTTACAACTTTCCAGCCTTTACATAGTAATATTCCGTCTGCTGAAGTCCTAGAATCTTCTTTCATTGTCTACATAATGTATGAAGCCATTAAAAGTGCCCCCAAGCACAGTATGATACCCACATGGTGAATTCCTCTACATTGGGCTCAACATGCACAGTATAATGACCCTACTGTATCCCACCTCAACTCCCAAGGCCAAGTATGGTGACCCTAACACAGTATGATCCCCCAACTGTAACCCCCACATAGCCGTACATGCAGTATAAAGGGCCTACATCCAGTATAACAGCCCCATACTGTATAATGGCCCACACACATTCCTCCACACAGTATGTTGGGCCCCACACAAACCTTCACATTGTGTAATTTCTTGCATACAGTATAATGATCCCTCACATAGCCCTCCAAATATTAGAATGGCCCTCATAACCTTCCACGTAGCATAATGCACCCCCATAATCCTACATATAGTATAATGTGTCCCCATAATCGTCCATATAATATAATGCACTTCCCATGGTTCCTTACAATATAATGCACCCAACATGGTCATCCATACAGTATAATGCACCCCCATGGTCCTCCATACCATATAATGCATCCCCCATGGTCCTCCATACAATATTATGCACCCCCAAAGGTCCTCCATACCATATAATGCCCCCTCATGGTCCTCCATACAATGAAATGCACCCCCATAGTCCTCAATATAATATTATGCACCTCATGGTCCTCCATATACTATAATGCCCCCCCTGTGGTCCTCTATACAATATCATGCACCCGCCATTGTCCTCCATACAGTATAATGCAGCCCCCATGGTACTCTATACAATATAATATAATGCACTCCCCTTTGACCTCCATACAGTATAATGCTCCCCTCATTGTCCTCTTTACAGGGCCGCCTTCATTGCATTACTGCTGTATGGGGCCCCATGATCAGCAGCACAGAGGTGGGGCCCAGACCCCCCCTTGTGCTTCTGCTCACCGACCCCCCTCGTGGAATAAAGTGCTGTGTGTTGTGGCACACACCTCGGCTCTAAGAGCTTACAGGAGCTCCACGGCCATCTAACCTGGACAACTGTGCAGAAAAGAGAAAAGAAGCGTAAATAAATAGTGCACACACCATGAATTGTAAATGAAAAAAAGACTTTATTAGGAACAAGAAGTGCCAAAGAACATTAAAAACATTTAAAAAATGTATAAAAACATGTAGACATGAAAGAACTCACGATATGAGTACAGATAAACAGGCTTAGTGAGGCAAATAACCCCTAAATAATCAAATACAGCGCCAAAGTGTATAGACAGCAGGTGGCATGCACAGGGTGAATATGTTGAGTCAAAAACTCTAGTGTGAACCCCCCACTAAGGCAATATATTAAATGATAATTGTAGATAGAGGGTCAAAGCACAAATAGTTATATTTATTACACTATTATTATATTTATTACACACTAGACCTCATCTGTTATAATTAGTGTTGAGCGATACCTTCCGATACTCAAAGGTATCGGTATCGGATGGTATCGGCCGATATCCAAAAAATGTCGGATATCGCCGATACCGATACCCGATACCAATGCAAGTCAATGGGACACAAGTATCGGAAGGTATCCTGGATGGTTCCCAGGGTCTGAAGGAGAGGAAACTCTCCTTCAGGCCCTGGGATCCATATTCATGTAAAAAATAAAGAATTAAAATAAAAAATATGGATATACTCACCCCTCCGGCGGCCCCTGGACCTTACCGATGTAACCGGCAGCCTCTGTTCCTAAGAATGAGGAGTGAAGGACCTTCGATGATGTAGCGGCTTGTGATTGGTCGCGTGACCGCTCATGTGACCGCTCACGCGACCAATCACAAGCCGCGACGTCATCGCAGGTCCTAAACTCACTGCATTCTTAGGAACGGAGGCTGCCGGTTACATCGGTAAGGTCCAGGGGCCGCCGGAGGGGTGAGAATATCCATATTTTTTATTTTAATTCTTTATTTTTTACATGAATATGCATCCCAGGGTCTGAAGGAGAGTCTCCTCTCCTCCAGACCCTGGGAACCATACACTGGGAACTTCCGATTCCGATTTCCGATATCACAAAAATATCGGAACTCTGTATTGGGATTCCGATACAGCAAATATCGGCCGATACCCGATACTTGCGGTATCGGAATGCTCAACACTAGTTATAATAGATGTAAATAGGGGATCAAAGCACAAGTAATACAAGCAATAGAGTGTAGATTCTCACCAATCACACATTAACAGTTCCCATCACCAGATCATACATATAGCCAGCAGCTTTTGTTTTGGCCAAAAGATTTGTCTAATCTGCCACCCTGACAAGGTAGACTCTTTTGGCCAGGCCCTACCACACGCTAACCTATTAAAAATTTGTTAAAATATGCAATATAATTTAGGTATGTTTTTATTTATTTTTCAATTTTTAAAATGACCAATAATATCACATCCAAAGGGACAAATACCACTGCACCATGACCAGACACCATATTACTACCACATAGAGACCTATAATACCACATGCAAGGAACAAATACTGCCACACCATGTTCAGATAACATATTACCACCACAGTGACCGAATAATAACACATATAAGGAACAAATACCGCCACACCATGTCCAGACTACATATTACCACCACATGGTGACCAATAATACCACATACAGGGAACAAATACCGCCACACCATGGCCAGACCACATATTACCACCACAGTGACTGAATAATAGCACATACAAGGGACAAATACCGCCACACCATGGCCAGACAACATATTACCACCACATAGTGACTGAATACTACAATACTGATCATTAATAAAGAAAACACAATACTATCACCATAAGTGTCATTATAAACAGGAGATCTGTACTTAGCATGCAGTGTCTGTGTACAGGTAATACAGTGATCACCAGTGACATTATACACAAAAGCTCTGTATATAGTGTCAGTGTATAGGTAATACAGTGATCACTACTGTAGTGCCATTATTGACAGGAGCTCTGTATATAGTGCTGTACAGGTAATACAGTGATCACTGGTGACACTGTACACATGAACTCTCTATATAGTGTATAGTGTCAGTGTACAGGTAACACACTGACTCACCAGTGACGTCTCTAGGTGAAGTCCTTCAGCTCCGCTTTTCATCTTCATCCAGCACAGACTGCCATCACGTCTTCCAGCCAGGACTCGTCACACATGAACTCTCTATATAGTGTATAGTGTCAGTGTACAGGTAACACACTAACTCACCCTCACCCGCTACCACCCTCCGCTACTCTTCCCTCATTTGAGGTGCACTCCATCCGCATCTATTCCCCCTCCAACCTCCAGCTGGCTGTCATCTACCGCCCCCTAGAACTAGCCATCTCCACCTTTCTCGACCACTTCACCACATGGCTACTTCATTTCCTCTCTGTTGACATCCCCACTATCATCATGGGTGATTTCAACATCCCGATTGACACTTCCACCTCAGCTGCCTCTAAATCACTGACTGCCTCCTTTGGCCTCACTCAATGGTCCTCTGAGGCCACTCACAAAGATGGCCACACGCTGGACCTCGTCTTCACCCGCCTCTGCTCCCTTACTAATCTCACTAACTCACCCCTCCCCCTGTCTGACCACAACCTACTGACATTCTCTTCCCTCTCCTCTCCTAGTGTGCAACCCCCACTCCACGAACTCCCTCGCAGAAATCTCAAACATCTCAACTTACAATCACTCTCTGAGTCCCTTCTCCCTCTTACCGACATAGCCTCCCTTCATGACACAAATGCTGCTGCTGCTTTTTATAACGCCACAATAACAGCAACACTCAATTCGGCCGCCCCGCTCATGCATAGCAAAACTCGTACAGTCAACAGGCAGCCCTGGCTGACCAGCCTGACTAAAGAACTGAGACGGGCTTCCAGGATCGCTGAGCGAAGATGGAAGCGATCCCGCTCTGCTGACCACTTCACCGCATACAAGCAGTCCCTCGCCAGCTTCAAGTCCGCGCTCACTGCCGCAAAACAAACTTACTTCTCATCTCTCATATCCTCCCTGTCTCACAACCCTAAAGAGCTTTTCAACACTTTCAATTCTCTACTCCGTCCCCCTGCACCCCCTCCCTCCCCTCTCATTTCTGCTGAAGACTTTGCCTCTTTCTTTAAACAGAAGATCGATACGATCAGAGAAAGCTTTGGCCCACAGCGCCCACTGCCCCTCTTAGCTGCTCACCCCTGCTCCTCCAAAACCAGCTTCTCCACCATGACAGAAGATCAGCTCTCCACCCTCCTGTCGAGATCACACCTCACCACCTGCACGCTCGACCCGCTCCCATCTCACCTCATCCCTAACCTTTCCACGGTCTTCATCCCAACCCTAACGCACCTCTTCAACCTCTCACTCACAACAGGTGTCTTCCCCTCATCCTTCAAACATGCCAAGATCACACCCATCCTCAAAAAGCCCTCCCTCGACCCATCCTCTGTGTCTAGCTATCGCCCGATATCTCTTCTTCCTTATGCCTCCAAATTGCTGGAGCAACACATCCATCTTGAACTGTCCTCTCACCTCTCCTCCTGCTCCCTCTTTGATCGATTACAATCTGGCTTCCATTCCCATCACTCAACTGAAACTGCCCTAACTAAAGTCACCAATGACCTACTAACTGCCAGGAACAAGCGACACTACTCTGTCCTCCTTCTCCTGGACCTGTCTTCTGCCTTTGACACTGTGGACCACTCCCTTCTGCTACAAATCCTCTCATCTCTTGGCATCACAGACTTGGCCCTTTCCTGGATCTCATCATATCTGACAGATCGGACATTCAGTGTCTCCCTCCGCCACACCACCTCCTCACCTCGCCCCTTGTCAGTCGGTGTTCCTCAAGGCTCTATTCTAGGACCCCTACTCTTCTCCATCTACACCTTCGGTCTGGGACAGCTCATAGAATCCCACGGTATGCAGTGCCATCTCTATGCTGATGACACGCAGATCTACCTATCCGGACCTGACCTCACCTCCTTACTTACCAAAATCCCACACTGTCTGTCTGCTATTTCAGCCTTCTTTTCTGCTCGCTTTCTACAACTGAACATGGACAAAACAGAATTCATCATCTTTCCCCCATCTCACTCTATCCCTCCACCAGACCTATTCATCAATGTCAATGGCTGCTCACTTTCCCCTGTCCCACACGCCCGGTGCCTCGGGGTGATCCTCGACTCTGCCCTCTCTTTCAAGCCACATATCCAAGCCCTTGCCTCCTCCTGCCGCCTCAAACTCAAAAACATTTCCCGGATCCGCGCATTCCTTGACCGTGACACCACAAAAACACTAGTGCATGCCCTTATCATCTCCAGCCTCGACTACTGCAACCTCCTACTCTCTGGACTCCCCTCTAGCACTCTGGCACCACTCCAATCCATCCTACACTCTGCTGCTCGACTAATCTACCTGTCTCCCCGCTATTCCCCAGCCTTTCCCCTATGCCAAGCCCTTCACTGGCTTCCTATTGCCCAGAGACTCCAGTTCAAAACCCTCACAACGACCTACAAAGCCATCCACAACCTATCTCCTCCATACATCTGTGACATGATCAACCGGTACCTACCAACACGCAACCTCCGATCCTCTCAAGACCTCCTTCTCTACTCCCCTCTCATCTCTTCTTCCCACAACCGCATCCAAGACTTCTCCCATGCTTCCCCCATACTCTGGAACTCTCTACCCCAGCACATCAGACTCTCGCCTACCATAGAAACTTTCAAAAAGAACCTGAAGACTCACCTCTTCCGACAAGCCTACAGCCTGCAGTGATCCTGAACCTACTGAACCGCCGCACAACCAGCTCTGCCCTCTCCTAGTGTATCATCACCCATCCCCTGCAGATTGTGAGCCCTCGCGGGCAGGGTCCTCCCTCCTTATGTACCCGTGTGCCTTGTTTTTTGCTCATGTTTAATGTATTTGTCTATATTTCCCCCGTATTTCACATGTAAAGCGCCATGGAATAAATGGCGCTATAAAAATGAATAATAATAATAATAATAATAACTCACCAGTGACGTCTCTAGGTGAAGTCCTTCAGCTCCGCTTTTCATCTTTATCCAGCACAGACTGCCATCACGTCTTCCAGCCAGGACTCGTCACTGCGGGAAATAACAGATATCTAGAGCCCTGCTTGCAGAACACATTATGGAATTTTTTCCCAACTTCTACACTACACCAGATGAAGAAAAAAAGGCGACAGTGTCGCTCTGCACAGTAACAGGTATGCCCCCCCCCCCACATTTAAAATGGTATTCTCAAAAAATAAAATAAATACATCACTGCAGTAATAATATCCCTTAATTAGCCCCTATGGTAATAATATCCCATATCCTGGCCCCGTGTAACTCATTACTGGCTCCAGCCATATGTTCTCCCATCCTACCCTCATGAGTATCCATTCTGCCCCCATATGAGCTCCCCATCCTGCCCCATCTCTCCCATGATCCTGCCCCATCTGTCCCATGATCCTGACCCATCTGTCCTATGATCCTGACCCTTCTGTCCTATGATCCTGACTCATCTGTCCCATGACCTTGCCCCATCTGTCTCCATCCTGCCCCATATTCCTACTCCATCTGTCTCCATCCTGCCCCATATTCCTGCCCCATTTGTCTCCATCCTGCCCCATGTCTCACATCCTGCCCTCGTGTCTCACATTCTGTCCCCGTGTCTCACATCCTGTCCCATCTCATATCCTGCCCCGTGTCTCACACTCTGCCCCGTGTCTCACATCCTGCCCCCCTGTGTCTCACATTCTGCCCCCTGTGTCTCACATCCTGCCCCCTGTGTCTCACATACTGCCCCTGTGTCTCACATCCTACCCCCGTGTCTCACATCCTGCCCCATCTCACATTCTGCCCCGTGTGTCTCACAATCTGCCCCTCTGTGTCTCACATCCTGCCCCCCTGTGTCTCACATACTGCCCCTGTGTCTCACATACTGGCTCGAGCTTGCCGCATTCAATAAAAATAAAAAAGACACCTTTCTCCTTACCTGGCCGCAGTCCAGTACCGATGTCCATCCCAGGCATTTCAGCGTACAAAGAGTACATACAGTACATACATACAGTACATACATATAGACATACAGTACATACAACATACAGTACATACAACATACAGAACATACAACATACAGTACATACATATAGACATACAGTACATACAACATACAGTACATACATACAGAACATATAACATACAGTATATACATATAGACATTCAGTACATACAACATACAGTACATACAACATACAGTACATACAACATACAGTACATATATACAGAACATACAACATACAGTACATACATTGACAAATGATGTTGAGCACCATATTGCAGGTTTGAATCACCACCAAAGAAGCCGTTAAATAGACTGTTCATTTGTGATGTTTGGATTGCCACTTGTCCTAGTGCCGTTCTGCTAGCGCTTTTCTTGAAAAACTATCTATCTATCTATCTATCTATCTATCTATCTATCTATCTATCTATCTATCTATCTATCTATCCCATATCTATCTATCTATCTATTCCATATCTATCTATCTATCTATCTATCTATCTATCTATCTATCTATCTATCTATATATCCCTTATCTATCTATCCATTCCATATCTATCTATCTATCTATCTATCTATCTATCTATCTATCTATCTATCTATCCCATATATATCTATCTACCTATCCCATATCTATCTATCTATCTATCTATCTATCTATCTATCTATCTATCTATCTATCTATCCCATATCTATCTATCTATCTATCTATCTATCTATCTATCTATCTATCTATCCCATATCTATCTATCTACCTTTCTATCTATCCATCTATCCCATATTTATCTATCTATCTATCCCATATCTATCTATCTATCTATCTATCTATCTATCTATCTATCTATCTATCTATCTATCTATCCCATATCTATCTATCTACCTTTCTATCTATCCATCTATCCCATATTTATCTATCTATCTATCCCATATCTATCTATCTATCTATCTATCTATCTATCTATCTATCGCATATCTATCTATCTATCTATCTATCTATCTATCTATCTATCGCATATCTATCTATCTATCTATCTATCTATCTATCTATCTATCTATCTATCTATCTATCGCATATCTATCTATCTATCTATCTATCTATCTATCTATCTATCTATCTATCGCATATCTATCTATCTATCTATCTATCTATCTATCTATCTATCTATCCCATATATATCTATCTACCTTTCTATCCCATATTTTTCTATCTATCTATCAATCTATCTATCTATCTATCTATCTATCTATCTATCTATCTATCTATCTATCTATCCATAATAGCAAAAAAGTGAGAGCAGCACAGAAAAGAAAAACAAAAATCAGGGTGCAGGGCCCCTCAGGCATGTACCAAACCTTGTCATAGAAGTCCAGAAATCAGAGGCAGCACACCATTCTGGATAAAGTTATGAAGGTATTCAAATTTAATAGCCCATAATGGCAACGTTTCGGCCCGTGGAGAGCCTTTCTCAAGCCTTGAGAAAGGCTCTCCACGGGCCGAAACTTTGCCATTATGGGCTATTAAATTTGAATACCTTCATAACTTTATCCAGAATGGTGTGCTGCCTCTGATTTTTGGACTTCTATCTATCTATCCATCTATCTATCCATCTATCCCATATTTATCTATCTATCTATCTATCTATCTATCTATCTATCTATCTATCTATCTATCTATCTATCCCATATCTATCTTTCTATCTATCCCATATCTATCTATCTATCTATCTATCTATCTATCTATCTATCTATCTATCTATCTATCTATCCAATATCTATCTATCTACCTTTCTATCTATCCATCTATCCCATATTTATCTATCTATCTATCCCATATCTATCTATCTATCTATCTATCTATCTATCTATCTATCTATCTATCTATCTATCTATCGCATATCTATCTTTCTATCTATCAATCTACAGTATCTATCTATCTATCTATCTATCTATCTATCTATCTATCTATCTATCTATCTATCTATCTATCCCAATCCCATATCCATCTATTTATCTATCTATCTATCTATCTATCTATCTATCTATCTATCTATCTATCTATCTATCTATCTATCTATCTATCCCATATATATCTATCTACCTTTCTATCCCATATTTTTCTATCTATCTATCAATCTATCTATCTATCTATCTATCTATCTATCTATCTATCTATCTATCTATCTATCTATCTATCCATAATAGCAAAAAAGTGAGAGCAGCACAGAAAAGAAAAACAAAAATCAGGGTGCAGGGCCCCTCAGGCATGTACCAAACCTTGTCATAGAAGTCCAGAAATCAGAGGCAGCACACCATTCTGGATAAAGTTATGAAGGTATTCAAATTTAATAGCCCATAATGGCAACGTTTCGGCCCGTGGAGAGCCTTTCTCAAGCCTTGAGAAAGGCTCTCCACGGGCCGAAACTTTGCCATTATGGGCTATTAAATTTGAATACCTTCATAACTTTATCCAGAATGGTGTGCTGCCTCTGATTTTTGGACTTCTATCTATCTATCCATCTATCTATCCATCTATCCCATATTTATCTATCCCATATCTATCTATCTATCTATCTATCTATCTATCTATCTATCTATCTATCTATCTATCTATCTATCCCATATCTATCTTTCTATCTATCCCATATCTATCTATCTATCTATCTATCTATCTATCTATCTATCTATCCAATATCTATCTATCTACCTTTCTATCTATCCATCTATCCCATATTTATCTATCTATCTATCCCATATCTATCTATCTATCTATCTATCTATCTATCTATCTATCTATCGCATATCTATCTTTCTATCTATCAATCTACAGTATCTATCTATCTATCTATCTATCTATCTATCTATCTATCTATCTATCCCATATCTATCTACCTACCTTTCTATCCCATATTTTTCTATCTATCCCATAATCTATCTATCTATCTATCTATCTATCTATCTATCCCATATCTATCTATCTATCTATCTATCTATCTATCTATCTATCTATCTATCCCATATGTATCTATCTATCTATCTATCTATCTATCTATCTATCTATCTATCTATCTATCTATCTATCCCATATCTACAGTATATATCTATCTATCCCATATATATCTATCTATCCCATATCTATCTACCTTTCTATCTATCCCATATCTATCTATCTATCTATCTATCTATCTATCTATCTATCTATCTATCTATCTATCTATCCCATATCTATCTACCTACCTTTCTATCCCATATTTTTCTATCTATCCCATAATCTATCTATCTATCTATCTATCTATCTATCTATCTATCTATCTATCTATCCCATATCTATCTATCTATCTATCTATCTATCTATCTATCTATCTATCCCATATCTATCTATCTATCTATCTATCTATCTATCTATCTATCTATCTATCTATCTATCTATCCCATATCTACAGTATATATCTATCTATCTATCCCATATATATCTATCTATCCCATATCTATCTACCTTTCTATCTATCCCATATCTATCTATCTATCTATCTATCTATCTATCTATCTATCTATCTATCTATCTATCTATCTATCTATCTATCTATCTATCCCAATCCCATATCCATCTATCTATCCATCTATCCCATATCCATCTATCTATCTATCTTTCTATCCCATATCTATCTATCTATCTATCTATCTATCTATCTATCTATCTATCTATCCCATATCTATTTTTCTATCTATCCCAAATCAATCTATCTATCTATCTATCCCATATCTATCTATCTATCTATCTATCTATCTATCTATCTATCTATCTATCTATCTATCTATTATCCATCTATTTGTCTATCTGTCGACCTATTTATCTATCTATCTATCTATCTATCTATCTATTTGTCTATCTGTCGAACTATCTATCTGTCTGTGTGTAATGGAGTGTGGGTTGGACAAATGTAAAAGAGGAGGTTGGACAGAAATGACATCACAAATCTTTTTGAAGCTAGCGGAGGGACGGGTTTCGGTGTGTTTTGGAGTGGTTGTGCTAGGTGCGGGCTTACAGGCCAGTGCAATGCATCATGGAACTTGTAGTATTAGAGCACAATAAGTCAGGAGAAAGGAAGTTGTCGATTAACCCCATGAGAGCTGGAGCCAGCACTGAGGATGTGCTGCTACAGCATGATAAAAGGTAATATTGCTAAAATAAGCACAGTGGATGTTTTGAGTGGCACATAATAACAAGATTTATGATAAAAAGTTATAGTAGTGGACAACTTCTTTAAAGTCCAATTCATACAAGTGCATCTCATTAGTGTTTAGTTCACACTTGCAATCACATATTATATGGCTTCCCTCCATAGCTACCTCTTTTTAGTTCACTGTCAGAATAATTAGCTCCCTGACACCTGGGGATAAATTTGGCTTTGTAGTTGCACTCATACAAAAAATATAAATATTAGGCACAATTCAAATACTCATGGTAAAATATGCAAAACATTTGGCCCAGCAAATGTTGAAAACTAACACATAAAGGGATACAACAATGTCAAACACATAGTTTTTTCAAGTATTGGAAAATATATATAAGTTACATGTATTGAAAAATAGACCTAGTGGGTCCTGAAATGTGCCTACACATCAGATTCAGCCTTACAACACACCTTCACACCAGGAGAGGCTGGTGATCTTTGTCCCTATGTGTTAACGTCTGCTCATAAACAGCAGTGGCAGTAACATGCACAGTATAATGACCCTACTGTATCCCACCTCAACTCCCAAGGCCAAGTATGGTGACCCTAACACAGTATGATCCCCCAACTGTAACCCCCACATAGCCGTACATGCAGTATAAAGGGCCTACATCCAGTATAACAGCCCCATACTGTATAATGGCCCACACACATTCCTCCACACAGTATGATGGGCCCCACACAAACCTTCACATTGTGTAATTTCTTGCATACAGTATAATGATCCCTCACATAGCCCTCCAAATATTAGAATGGCCCTCATAACCTTCCACGTAGCATAATGCACCCCCATAATCCTACATATAGTATAATGTGTCCCCATAATCGTCCATATAATATAATGCACTTCCCATGGTTCCTTACAATATAATGCACCCAACATGGTCATCCATACAGTATAATGCACCCCCATGGTCCTCCATACCATATAATGCATCCCCCATGGTCCTCCATACAATATAATGCACCCCCAAAGGTCCTCCATACCATATAATGCCCCCTCATGGTCCTCCATACAATGAAGTGCACCCCCCATGGTCCTCTATACAATATAATGCGCCCGCCATGGTCCTCCATACAGTGTAATGCAGCCCCCATGGTACTCTATACAATATAAGGCACTCCTGTTGTGAATTAGACTTTTTTGGCTCCCTCTTCTGGTCACTAGTGATATGACTCTGGGATTGTCTTTCCTCAGTTTGGCACCCACCTGGGTCGTTAGTCCAGGGGTGTTGCTATATGAACTTCCTGAATTCTCAGTCTGGTGCCTGGCATCGTTGTAATCAGTCCTTTCTGTTTGCTCCTGTCTGCTGGTCTTGGTTCTTGCAATATTAAGCTAAGTCTTGCTTTCTTGTTTTTTGGTTATTTGCATTGCTCTTATTTTTTGTCCAGCTTGTACTAAATGTGATTCCTGATTTTGCTGGAAGCTCTAGGGGGCTGGTATTCTCCCCCCGGGCCGTTAGACGGTTCGGGGGTTCTTGAATATCCAGCGTGGAAATTTTGATAGGGTTTTTGCTGACCGTATAAGTCATCTTACTATATTCTGCTATTAGTCAGTGGGCCTCTCTTTGCTAAATACCTAGTTCATTCTTACGTTTGTCTTTTCTTCTTACCTCACCGTTATTATTTGTTGGGGGCTTGTATCCAACTTTTGGGGTCTTTTCTCTGGAGGCAAGAAAGGTCTATCTTTTCCCTTCTAGGGTTAGTTAGTTCTCCGGCTGGCGCGAGACGTCTAGAACCAACGTAGGCACGTTCCCCGGCTGCTGCTATTTGTGGTGCTAGGATTAGATATACGGTCAGCCCAGTTACCACTGCCCTATGAGCTGGTTTTTTGTGTTTGCAGACTTGGTATTTATTTCTGAGACCCTCTACCATTGGGGTCATAACACACTCCCCTTTGACCTCCATACAGTATAATGCCCCCCTCATTGTCCTCTTTACAGGGCCGCCTTCATTGCATTACTGCTGTATGGGGCCCCATGATCAGCAGCACAGAGGTGGGGCCCTGACCCCCCCCTTTTGCTTCTGCTCACCGACCACCCTCGTGGAATAAAGTTCTGTGTGTTGTGGCGCACACCTCGGCTCTGAGAGCTTACAGGAGCTCCACGGCCATCTAACCTGGACAACTGTGCAGAAAAGAGAGTGACATTATACACAAAAGCTCTGTATATAGTGTCAGTGTATAGGTAATACAGCGATCACTACTGTAGTGCCATTATTGACAGGAGCTCTGTATATAGTGCCAGTATACAGGTAATACAGTGATCACTGGTGACACTGTACACATGAACTCTCTATATAGTGTATAGTGTCAGTGTACAGGTAACACACTGACTCACCAGTGACGTCTCTAGGTGAAGTCCTTCAGCTCCGCTTTTCATCTTCATCCAGCACAGACTGCCATCACGTCTTCCAGCCAGGACTCGTCACTGTGTGAAATAACAGTTATCTAGAGCTAAGCTTGCAGAACACATTATGTACTTTTTTCCCAACTTCTACACTACACCAGATGAAGAAAAAAAGGCGACAGTGTCGCTCTGCACAGTAACAGGTATGCCCCCCCCCATTTAAAATGGTATTCTCAAAAAATAAAATAAATACCTCACTGCAGTAATAATATCCCTTAATTAGCCCCTATGGTAATAATATCCCATATCCTGGCCCCGTGTAACTCATTACTGGCTCCAGCCATATGTTCTCCCATCTTGCCCTCATGAGTATCCATTCTGCCCCCATATGATCTTCCCATCCTGCCCCATCTCTCCCATGATCCTGCCCCATCTGTCCCATGATCCTGACCCATCTGTCCTATGATCCTGACCCTTCTGTCCTATGATCCTGACTCATCTGTCCCATGATCCTGCTCCATCTGTCTCCATCCTGCGCCATATTCCTGCCCCATCTGTCTCCATCCTGCCCCATATTCCTGCCCCATTTGTCTCCATCCTGCCCCATGTCTCACATCCTGCCCCCGTGTCTCACATTCTGTCCCCGTGTCTCACTTCCTGTCCCATCTCATATCCTGCCCCCTGTGTCTCACACTCTGCCCCGTGTCTCACATCCTGCCCCGTGTGTCTCACATCCTGCCCCCGTGTCTCACATTCTGCCCCCTGTGTCTCACATCCTGCCCCGTGTCTCACATACTGCCCCTGTGTCTCACATACTGCCCCCCGTGTCTCACATCCTGCCCCCGTGTCTCACATCCTGCCCCCGTGTCTCACATACTGCCCCCCGTGTCTCACATCCTGCCCCCGTGTCTCACATCCTGCCCCATCTCACATTCTGCCCCGTGTGTCTCACATCCTGCCCCTCTGTGTCTCACATCCTACCCCCCTGTGTCTCACATCCTGCCCCCTGTGTCTCACATCCTGCCCCCTGTGTCTGATATACTGCCCCCTGTGTCTCACATACTGCCCCCTGTGTCTCACATACTGCCCCTGTGTCTCACACACTGGCTCGAGCTTGCCGCATTCAATAAAAATAAAAAAGTCACCTTTCTCCTTACCTGGCCGCAGTCCAGTACCGATGTCCATCCCAGGCATTTCAGCGTGGACTCGCTGGCGAATGACGATGACATCATACGCCGGCGACGTGCGCTCTCACGTCAGCTGCCAGCCTCTGATTGTCTGGCAGCTTTAACTATTGCCATGCTGGCCCGCACAGGCCTGCAAGGCAAAAGTACATATACATGCATACATATAGTACATGCATACAGACATACAGTACATACAACATACAGAACATACAACATACAGTACATACATAGACATACAGTACATACACATAGACATACAGTACATACATATAGACATACAGTACATACAACATACACTACATACAGTACATACATACAGAACATACAACATACAGTATATACATATAGACATTCAGTACATACAACATTCAGTACATACAACATACAGTACATATATACAGAACATACAACATACAGTACATACATTGACAAATGATGTTGAGCACCATATTGCAGGTTTGAATCACCACCAAAGAAGCGCATAAATAGACTGTTCATTTGTGATGTTTGGATTGCCACTTGTCCTAGTGCCGTTCTACTAGCGCTTTTCTTGAAAAACTATCTATCTATCCAGTAGCGTAGCTACTGGGGGGGCAGAGGGGGCCGTCGCCTCGGGCCCTGTCACATGAAGGGGCCCACTGGGACCCAGGGCCACTTCTGTGAAGAGGCAGAACACCGCATAGGAGCAGAGCAGTATAATGCTCTGCTCCCATCTGACGGAGACTCTGCAGGCTGCTAGCACAGTGGCCGGCTGCAGTCTCTCTCCTGCAGTGAATGGTTTCGCCCGTCTGACCTGATGATGGAGCTTTTCCTGGCTGCAGTTTTTCTTCACTCTGTGCACGCTGGGATTGGCTCAGGCACGCTGGGTCCTAGTGCCCACCCTGCATTTCACTTACACTTCCTGGTCCTGCCTGCAGTACAAACGTTATCAGTAAGTGGGGATGGAACTTATTAGGTTATTAAATCCAGGTATGTCAGTGTGAGACCGTAGGGGTATTGGGGGGCTGAAAGTGGGTGAGGGGGGGACAGGGTACTGGGGGGGGGGTGTATGTGAGACCATGGGGGTTGTGAGGGCAGAAGGTGGGTGAGGTGGGACAGGGCACTGAGGGGGTGGATGTGAGTTGATGGGGGTATTGGGACTGAAGTGGGGGAGGGGGGACAGGTCACTGGGGGCTGAATATTATAATGTTTTGTTCTGATATTATATGTGATCCATCATGTAATATTTGCTGTCTGGGGAGGCTGGAGATGGGGAGTAGGGGGCTTTTGATACGTACCACCTGGGTCTTTTATGAGTATTAGTATAAGGAGCCCCCATATAGTAACCAGGAGCTGCATCACATTTACAGCACCACTGCAGCATTATTTTTTATTTCACTGCTGGAGTGGTGCTGACAATCCCCGTCCCCTGCCCTCTGTCTGATACTCACCTTCTGGCGTTTTCATCTGTTTTAGTCTCCGCTCGGCTCCGTCTCCTGCAGTTTGTGGCCTGTCCGGGGCTCCAGTGTTTCATGGAGCAGCGCAGAGGTCACTAATCAATGTGAGTCTGTGGGAGCCTCGTTCTGGCCTCTTCCTCACTCTCAGGCTATGTGCACACGTTGCGGATTGGCCGCTGCGGATTCGCAGCAGTTTTCCATCTGGTTTACAGTGCCATGTAAACCTATGGAAAACCAAATCTGCAGTGCATATGATGCGGAAAATACCACGCGGAAACACTGCGTTGTATTTTCCGCAGCATGTCAATTTTTTTTGCAGATTCCGCAGCGTTTTACACCTGCTCCTGTATAGAATTCCGCAGGTGGTAAAACGCAGGTGAAATCTGCACAAAAAACACAGGAAATCCGCGGTGAATCCGCAACAAGTGCACATAGCCTCACATTGAGCGCTTGTGACATAGCTTCTAACTTCTGTCCTGTCAGAAGCTGCGCTCACAAGTTTGAGCAGCGGCACTGCAGCAGTGCCACAAAATAGTGAATACGCCGGAGGATGAGTAAATGACCTGGGCATCCAAACCATGACAGGGAGCTGTGAGTCCATCATACTGTGTATATTTGAGCTGCGGGCCCATCATATTGTGTATACGGGAGCTGTGGGCCCATCATACTGTGTATAAGCAGGGGCGGACTGGGCCGGGCGGCAGGAATGCATGTGCCCCCCGGGCCGGTGCCTGAGCAGCTGCACAGGGCCGCTGGAAGACCGGCAGCGATTTTACTACATAGCGCACCATCTTTCCATCTTTAGTTGCCGGGACTGAAAAGGGCCGCGGCGGCTGGCGTCAGTGCGGATCGCGGGAGCAATGAGCACGGCTGCGGTCCTTGTTCCTGCGTGTGCTGAGTGTGCTCGTCTGCTGCTGCTGCCCTTGCCAGCGCGGGCAAGCAGGAGACCCCGCGTGCACACGGAGATAGTTGAAAAGGCTGGTGCGCATACGGTGCCTCCACCTGTGTCTGACGCTGGCCGGCCTGAACCAGCGTCAGAGAAGACTGCTCTCACCAATGCTGCCTGGGATCCTCTACTGCCGACGCTGGGACCCGACCCACCTCAGCCCTTCATCCTCCCCACCTCCCCCCCCATCTCAGGGACCTGGGTAAGTCCCAAGATGATTTTTTTTTATGTGTATATACAGCATTTGCACCTATATAATGTGTAAAGACTGCTATATATACATTATATAGGTGATGCTGCTGTATCACCTATATAACGTATGTATAGCAGTCTATATACATTATATAGGGGATGCTGCTACTGATTTATATAGATTATATAGGTGACACTGCGTTGGGGGTGTGTGTGTGTATATATTTATATACACACACCCGTACGTACATACACAGCAGTATCACCTATGTAAAGTATATACACATCAATAGCAGTATTCACTATATAATGTATATAGACTGCTATACATACATTATATAGGTGATACAGGGATTATATACAGCAGTATCACCTATATAATTTGCATATATAGCAGTCTATATACATTATATAGGGAACACCACTATTGATGTGTATATTTGTTATATAGGCGATACTGGTGTGTGTATATACACACACACACACACACACACACGTACATATATACAGCAGTATCACCTATATACAGGTCCTTCTCAAAAAATTAGCATATAGTGTAAAATTTCATTATTTACCATAATGTAATGATTACAATTAAACTTTCATATATTATAGATTCATTATCCACCAACTGAAATTTGTCAGGTCTTTTATTGTTTTAATACTGATGATTTTGGCATACAACTCCTGATAACCCAAAAAACCTGTCTCAATAAATTAGCATATTTCACCCGTCCAATCAAATAAAAGTGTTTTTTAATAACAAACCAAAAAACCATCAAATAATAATGTTCAGTTATGCACTCAATACTTGGTCGGGAATCCTTTGGCAGAAATGACTGCTTCAATGCGGCGTGGCATGGAGGCAATCAGCCTGTGACACTGCTGAGATGTTATGGAGGCCCAGGATGCTTCAATAGCGGCCTTAAGCTCATCCAGAGTGTTGGGTCTTGCGTCTCTCAACTTTCTCTTCACAATATCCCACAGATTCTCTATGGGGTTCAGGTCAGGAGAGTTGGCAGGCCAATTGAGCACAGTAATACCATGGTCAGTAAACCATTTACCAGTGGTTTTGGCACTGTGAGCAGGTGCCAGGTCGTGCTGAAAAATGAAATCTTCATCTCCATAAAGCATTTCAGCCGATGGAAGCATGAAGTGCTCCAAAATCTCCTGATAGCTAGCTGCATTGACCCTGCCCTTGATGAAACACAGTGGACCAACACCAGCAGCTGACATGGCACCCCACACCATCACTGACTTCAGTTGGTGGATAATTAATCTATAATATATGAAAGTTTAATTGTAATCATTACATTATGGTAAATAAAGAAATTTTACACTATATGCTAATTTTTTGAGAAGGACCTGTATAACGTATATACACATCAGTAGTAGTATTGCCTATAGAATGTATATAGACTGCTGTATATACAATATATAAGTGATATTGGCTGCTTCTGTATATAATGATCTATATACATTCTATAGGCAATACTGCTACTGATGTGTATAATCGTTATAGGTGACACTGCGGTGTATGTGTATATATATATATACACACACACATATACCCAGCAGTATCACCTATATATAACGTATATACAGTAGCAGTATCATCGACGGGCACAGTCCGGCCACGAATTCGCCCTTCCCTACTCCCCTCCAGTCAGTGCCCCCATAGCGGTTTAGCAGTCCGTTAAATGGACTGCGTTACACCGCGGCATAACACCTTCCGATGCCTTTCCCGCTCCTCATGACGCTGCGGTCCCAAAGAATGAAGAAAGAATTCCAGCTCAACGAGACGGTGAAAAAGTAAAAACTGGGTACTTTATTCACTTCATATCAGAAGCAGAGGATAAAACATAAGCACAATGTGATAAAAACACTATCTACGCGTTTCAGGTGGCACAGCACCCTTAATCATGATATCTAGTGTGCAGCCTGTTCCATGCTTTTTATATATGAGCACCCGGTAGGCACACCGGTGCAATGGCTAGTCTAATGAAAATAGAAACACCTGATAGTGTGTGTAGACACCAATTAGCTACACAGAAAAAAACAAAGAACAAACAGAAAAAAACACACATATGCTTTGGCTATATAGAACGAGAAATATAAAATACAGCAGTATGATTGCTCAAGAAATGATTTTTAGCGACAATAAAATACAAAATTACATTACATACAAAAATGGTGTAGAAAAATGTATCATGTATTATATCAGGCTCTTCATGAAGTAGTTGGAGGGACAGAATTGGAACAATATCCGAAAAAAAAAAAAAACATTGAAGTGATCCATAATCATTATTCAGAAAATGCACCATAACATATAAATCAGAAAAATACACAGATTCTTGAACGAAATGAATATTCAGAAACCTATAGAAATGTATATGAAAAATAAAGATATAAAATAATTAGTAATCAGGTTGCGGAGAATATGTATATACATAATAGAAATTCAGTAAAAACTTAACAATGAATATTATAAAGAATAATGAATATTTTACTGAATGAGGAAATAGCAAACTGCAATAGGTACATTTGATTACAAAAATCCCTAGTAACGAGACTAAACCAGTGGTTTTATACGCAGGAGGGAGAAAAAACATAACGACCATATAGGCCAGACAACATGGAACCAGACAACCTCGAACCGGTTCGAGCACCCAAACGGTGCCAACATGGCTTTTCAGGGGAAAAAAATAAAAAAAAAAAAAAATAAAAAAAAAATTTAAATAAAAAAAATATTTTTTTAAATAAAAAAAAAAAAAAAAAAAATTGTATTAGTTATAAACTGTGCGAGCTACGATGAGGACACATGAGGAAGAAGAAAATCTATGTGCCAGGAAGGCAAGAAATACATGCATTTTAAAAGCGGTATGTCTAAGGCTGGGGTCACACATGCGTGTTTTACGTACGTAAGAGCGCATAAACTACGTCCGTAAAACTCGCATTGCATACGGCACAATGATTCTCAATGGGTCTAGTCCTATCAGCCGTATATTACGGATCCGTAATATACGGATTTGTACGGGCGCAGAAAATCGCAGCATGCTGCGTTTGTCAGCGTATCGCGCAAAAAATACGACAATGCAAGTCTATGGGAGAGCGTATAATACGGCCTGCTTACGGACCATGCGTGTGCCTTGCGAGAAATACGGAACTTACTGGCAGATGTCCTGAAACGTCCAAAGGCCTCAATCAGGCAGGTGAGACATGCTAATTAGCTGAAAAAGCCAGACAGTGAACCCGGAAGTCTGCTGCACGCCTCCACGGAGTGAGATTCACCATGTCTCACATTATCAATGTGGACATGCTCATTATTTTGGTCCAAGAAAGGCCTGTAATTTGGGACCAAAGAGATCCAAACTACGCCAACAGAGCCCAAAAAGAGGCAGCATGGAGGAGCGTGTGTGTGGCCCTCTTCCCACATTATGAGCAGCAGCCACGTCAGGCACAGCGACAGATAAGTAAGTACACCCATGTTTGAAATGTAATGTTCTTTGGAATTATCAGGCCCTTTCTACTTTGAATTTCTGAGCACGAATGTAGTAAATAGTCATGAAGGAACTTGAAAGGCCACCAGTAGATCCAAGGTGTGGTACATGATAAACGGATTTCAGTAATGTTTAGAATAGGTGTCCCTTTTACTTACTAACAGTGTTTCACATTATTTGTCCTTTCTGTGATAGAGGTTAGTGGACTCTGTCCTTGTGGCTTTGCTTGCTAATTGGGGTTTTTGTTTTAGATTTAAGAAGAATTCTTATCCCCAAAGGCCTATTTGGATGCTACACTTAAATCTGTGTAGTCATTTACACCTTTTGTGAGCTCACTGATTAATGGTCTAAAGAATGTGTGTTTTTTTTGTTGTTTCAGTGGGTGATGTTACAACAAGGTGGCAGAGTATCCGCGACCAGTACAGGAGGGAGAGGCAGCAGCGGGAGAGAAGTGGAGCCGGGGCACCTCCCAAAAAAAAGAAGTACATATACTTTGACCGGCTCAACTTTCTCAATCCCAGCATGGACCTCAGGCCGTAAGTACCAATCTCAATAATTTTTTGTGTGGGTTTTGGTATTATTTGTGTTCTTATTTTTATTTTTTTTTTGGTTTCCAGAACTCAGTCTAACCTCACTGACAGGGAGACAGGGTCTGACTCCGAACTGGTCATTGACCCAGTTGGGGAAGCTGAAGAGGTGGCTGGTCCATCTGCTGCTCCCTCTGGCTCCATCCCTCCTGGATCCTCCTCATCTCGTCTTGAAGCTGGATCTGTCTCAGTACCACACCCAGAGGACCCACAGTTTGCCTCTTCTGCCGCAGCCTCATCAGCAGCACCACCACCTAGCCAGGATGACCCTGGAAATAGCAGCAGCCCAACTGTTGCCCTGGCTCCATCCCCACAGGCTGCAGTCAGACCACAGCTTGCACGCCGCAGAAGAGAATTGAGACAAAGCCGACAAAACGTGGATGCTGGGGTCCTGAGCTACTTGGCACGTGTTCGAGACGATGATGGGGAGGAGGGATTTACCAGGAGCATGGCCAATTACTTAAGGGCCATAGAGCGGGAGTTAAGGCTACGTGTGAGAGGGTGTTTTCAGATCCTTGTTGACGCATGCACCCCCCCAAATAACCCATACAATCTCATGCTGATGATTGAACAGTGGCAGATGTCACCTGAAAATGTTCTGCGGCCTCTGAGATTACAAGGCCTGGCAGCTCAACAAGGATCTGAACCACCCCCTCCACGTCAGCCAACACCTCAGCCCCAACCCCCATCAACCACACAATGGCCACCTCAGCAACATATGGCGGGATATCTTCAACCATCACAATATGGCCACTTGTCCACACCCAGTGCTGGAGGCTGGTCCCAACCTGGGTATGGACAATATGGTCATTTTGGGTTGGGTTATGATTCCCGGCCATATGGTTATCAGCAGCAGGGGTATCTCCAAAATCCTCGCCCCACTCTTCCAAGTTCCCAGCATCCTAGCAGGCCAAATGTCCCTCAGGCCACAACATCATCTGCACAGGGTTCGGGACAATTGGGCCTACAAATGCCACCTGATGCAGACACAGAGCAAGCTGCTTCTCCTGCCCCTACCTACCAGGACTTGTAATTTTTTTGGTTTAGGTTTGTTTTGTTTTTTCTGTTTCTTTTAAACTTTTTATTTGGTTTTTTTGTATGATTTGTATACAATTTGTATGCTTGTATTCTCACTACAGAGCAGGGTTGCTTGTGGTAGGAGTGGCAATATTTTGCAAAAAAGAAAAAGTTACTTTTATAAGGCCCAAAAAAGGTTAGGACTAAAGAATAACCTACACAGTTAAAAAAGTTACCCAGTAAATAAAACGTTTTGTTACTAACAATCACCGTCTGCCTGCGCTGTATTCATTGTTCCATCACACACACATGATATGCTGATAACCATATGTGAAATTAGAAAAAAAGAAACACAGATTTGGAAACTTGTTTAACACATACTTTATATAGCTAATTAATTACACATGCAAAAAGGCATAGTCTTGCCAGGGAATAGCACCTTGAGGAGACAAAAAATAATTGGTAAAGATATCACGAACTTTCAGACCAGAAAGTGGCCGACGCGGAGGAGGGACATATGGGGTAGGCCTACGAACATTGATCATGAGGTTATCTTCCACACTTGGTGATGAACAATCATGTATTCTTGTGAAATTATGTAGAATGACACAGGCTTTTATCACTTCGTTGATTGTAGCCTCACTCAGCTGTATGGCAGAGTGAAGAACACGCCATTTGGCCACAAGAATCCCAAAGGCGCACTCAACCAGTCTCCGTGCCCTGGCAAGTCTCAAATTAAACACCCTCCGCCGGTGGTCAAGGTTGCGCCTGGGGTAAGGCCTCATGACGTGCCTCGACAGTTGGAAGGCCTCATCTCCAACAAAAACAAAAGGCACTGCTTCAGCATTGGAGCCTGGGAGTTGTTGTGGTGGTGGGAGATTCAACTGGTTGTCACGTAGCCGCCGACCCATTATGGACGAATTGAAGACCCTAGAGTCTCCAGTTCGCCCATAGGCCCCAATGTCTACAATTACAAACCTGTAGTTACTGTCAGCAACTGCTAACAGAACTACAGAGAAAAACTGCTTGTAATTGTAGAATTGGGAACCAGAGTTCGGCGGCTTACGCACCCTGATATGTTTCCCATCCACAGCTCCAATGCAATTAGGGAAGTCACAATTATTTTTGAAACCTGTGGCGATTTTAAGCCAATCGTCCTGTTTTGGCTCAGGCAACACCGCTTCATGTAGTTTCATCCAGATTTGGGAACAGGTTGTCCTAACAATGCCTGAAATGGTAGACCGCCCAATCAGAAACTCCAGGTGTAGACCCGCATAGGACAATCCTGTGGCCAGGAAGCTGCAATACAACAAAAAGGAAAAAGAAAAAAACATGAGCACTAAGATCCAAGGAAGAAGCCCAAGTGTATATTTCCGAGAATATAACATTATTTACAGTATACAAATTTGCAGTTTTTAAAAAAAAGAGACTATAATCTTGCCAACATTCTTTGATATGTGCTTGTGGCTTCATGTCCAAGTGAAGTTAATGAAACCTAGTAGTACACCTCACATTTGTAAAGCAAAACACCAAAAAAAACAGTATTTTCAAATGTGGAATACATACCGTAAGGTTAGGAGCAGACGCTCCTCAGCAGAGATGGCTTTTCTCATCCAGGTGTCCTTAAAGGTGAGCCCAGGACGTAAGATCTCCAACAACATGTCAAAAGTCCGGATGGACATGCGAGTATACTGGTAAAACTTCTCTGGATGTGCCCTCAAAGCTGAATATAGTCTCTGGAAATGGCCTTTACTCTGGCGTTGGATCAATAGAGGATGTACCCACAATCTTCGTCTCCTCCTTCGCGGATCCACATTGACCGAATATGGCTGGCCAAAGCGACGAGACAACACCCAGTGAAGCAACACCCGCTGAGTTGTGCTTAAATACACAGGGCCAGACATGGTTGTAATCTCCAAGCAACACAGCCAAAATATGCTAGAGAACATATAGGGCAGATGGGAGGGCTCCACCTGTTGTAGAGGGCTTAAATAGTGTGGTTAATGATGGTTTAAATGATTAGCAGGCCTGAAAACCGTTAAATGTCCATTTTGTGATGGTGCGTGATAAATACGCCATACGGATCACATACGCATCACACACGCACAAGCACATGCGCAAAATACGCGACCACACCTCAGCAACGCCGGAACTACGGAAGTCACTTACGGAGACATTTTGGCGTATTCAACGCGTAATACGGACGTATAATACGTGGCGTATTGTCTTACGCCAAGTGTGACCCCAGCCTAATAGAAAAGCATAATATCCCAAGAATGCATTGCAGCAATGACCGGAGATGACGATGATCATCACGTGTTATTGCCGCAATGCATTCTTGGGAACCGGAGCGTCGCGAGGAGCATCGGTAAAGGCCTGGGCTGGATCCGGGGGCCACCGGAAGGTTAGTATATAACTATTTTTTATTTTAATTCTTTTTTTAACAGGAATATGGTGCCCACATTGCTATATACTACGTGGGCTGTGTTATATACTACGTCTCAGTGCTTTTAACTATGTTGGCTGTGCTATATACTACGTGGCTGTGCAATATACTATGTGGGCACTGTTATATACTAAGTGGGCTGTGATATATACTATGTGGCTGTGTTATATACTACGTCTCTGTGCTATATACTACGTGGGCTGTGCTATATACTACGTGGGCTGTGCTATATACTACATGGCAGTGCTATATACTACGTGGCTGTGCAATATACTACGTGGCTGTGCTATATACTACCTGGCTGGGCAATATACTACGTGGCTGAGCAATATACTACGTGGCTGGGCTATATACTAAGTGGCTGTGTTATATACTACGTGGCCTGTGTTATATACTGCGTGGGCTGTGCTATATACTACTATACATATTCTAGAATACCCGATGCGTTAGAATCGGGCCACCATCTAGTGTGTGTATATATATATATATATATATATATATATATATATATATATATATATATATACATACACTGTATATATTATAGTCTAGAGATGTTTATATAGTATGGCGCTGTGTTTATAGTGTATAATTCACACACACTATATATACACTGCCACATCTCTACACTATATAATATTTACACCGCTCTATATTCCCTAACACGGTATATAATATGCAGCTGTGTATATAATAGAATGTAGTATACCGTATATACTCGTGCATAAGCCGAGTTTTTCAGCATATTTTTTTTGTGCTGAAAACGCCCCCCTTGGCTTCTACATGAGTCATTGTCTTAGGGCTGTCCCACACGTCCAGATAATTCCGGTACCGGAATAAATTGGTACCGGAGTTATCCGTGTCCGTGTGCCTGGGAACTCACGTAGGCCATACGTGCGGCACACGTGTGCCGCCCGTATAGCGAGTGGGTACCACACGGAGCGTGTTGTACCCACGCGTCTGGTACCCTGCATCGTGCTGAAGCCACGATTCATATGTTCCCTGCAGCAGCGTTTGCTGCAGAGAAAATATGAAGAATAGTGTTTAAAATAAAGATCTGCACGCACACGGACCCCAGACGGAGACCGTCCGTTTGTGGTCCGTGTTTTACACGGACCCATTGACTCTATTGGGTCCGTGTAATACGTGCGCTCCCACGAACACTGACATGTCTCCGTGTTTGGCACACGGAGACACGGTCCGCAAAAAATCAATGACATCTGAACAAATGCATTGATTTTTATGGGTCTACGTGTGTCAGTGTCTCCGGTACGTGACGAAACTGTCACCTCACGTACCGGAGCCACTGACGTGTGAAACCGGCCTTAGAAAGATAGAGGGGGAGCAGCGGGTCACAGAGGCAGGAGCCGGTGGCTGGGGCTAAAGCCTGTGCCGCTGCTAAAGAGAAATGAATATTCACTGCACTGGCAGTGAATATTCATTTCTCTTATAGCGTTCACAGCCACCAGCTTCCAGCACACATCCTACTTACCTTCCTTGCGCGCCTTCGCTGCATCTCGTTCCTGTGCCAGCAGCTCTTCAGGCCGAGCGATCATGTGTCCTCCGCTCATTAAGGTAATGAGTATTCACCCCTCTCCACTCCCATAGGCGTGGAGTAAATATTCATTACCTTAATGAGCGGGGGACACGTGATCACCCGGCCCCAGGAGCTGCTGGCAACGGAACGAGATGTTGCGAGGGCATGCAGTGAAGGTAAGTAGGATGTTTTTTTTTGTTTTTTTTATAGGAACCATGCATACAAGAACAGGGATAAGGAGCCATGCATACAAGGACGGGGATAAGGAGCCATGCATACAAGGACAGGGATAAGGAGCCATGCATACAAGGACGGGGATAAGGAGCCATGCATACAAGGATGGGGATAAGGAGCCATGCATACAAGGATGGGGATAAGGAGCCATGCATACAAAGACAGGGATAAGGAGCCATGCATACAAGGACGGGGATAAGGAGCCATGCAGACAAGGACGGAGATAAGGAGCCATGCAGACATGGACGGGGATAAGGAACCATGCAGACAAGGACGGAGATAAGGAGCCATGCAGACAAGGACGGAGATAAGGAGCCATGCAGACCAGGACGGGGATAAGGAGCCATGCATACAAGGACGGGGATAAGGAGCCATGCAGACAAGGACGGGGATAAGAAGCCCATGCATACAAGGACGGGGATAAGGAGCCATGCAGACAAGGACGGGGATAAGGAGGCATGCAGACAAGGACGGGGATAAGGAGCCATGCAGACCAAGACGGGGATAAGGAGCCATGCATACAAGGATGGGGATATGGAGCCATGCATACAAGGATAGGGATATGGAGCCATGCAGACAAGGATGTGGATATGGAGCCATGCAGACAAGGACGGGGATAAGGAGCCATGCAGACAAGGACGGGGATAAGGAGCCATGCAGACCAGGACGGGGATAAGGAGCCATGCCGACCAGGACGGGGATAAGGAGCCATGCAGACCAGGACGGGGATAAGGAGCCATGCAGACAAGGACGGGGATAAGGAGCCATGCAGACCAGGACGGGGATAAGGAGCCATGCAGACAAGGACGGGGATAAGGAGCCATGCATACAAGAAAGGGGATAAGGAGCCATGCAGACATGGACGGGGATAAGGAACCATGCAGACAAGGATGGAGATAAGGAGCCATGCAGACCAGGACGGGGATAAGGAGCCATGCAGACAAGGACGGGGATAAGGAGCCATGCATACAAGGACAGGGATAAGGAGCCATGCAGACAAGGACGGAGATAAGGAGCCATGCAGACATGGACGGGGATAAGGAACCATGCAGACAAGGACGGAGATAAGGAGCCATGCAGACCAGGATGGGGATAAGGAGCCATGCAGACAAGGACGGGGATAAGGAGCCATGCAGACAAGGACAGGGATAAGTATTGTGAATTTGCTTTTTGCTCCCTCTAGTGGTTACTAGTTTTTTGACTCTGGTTTTTCTGTCATTCCTTTTATCCGCACCTGGGTCGTTAGTTAGGGGTGTTGCTATATAAGCTCCCTGGACCTTCAGTTCAATGCCTGGCAACGTAGTTATCAGAGCTAGTCTGCTGTGCTCTTGTCTACTGATCCTGGTTCCAGTTATATCAGCTAAGTCTGCCTTTTGCTTTTTGCTATTTGTTTTGGTTTTGTATTTTTGTCCAGCTTGTTCCTAATCTATTTCCTGACCTTTGCTGGAAGCTCTAGGGGGCTGGTGTTCTCCCCCCGGACCGTTAGACGGTTCGGGGGTTCTTGAATTTCCAGTGTGGATTTTGATAGGGTTTTTGTTGACCATATAAGTTACCTTTCTTTATTCTGCTATCAGTAAGCGGGCCTCTCTGTGCTAAACCTGGTTCATTTCTGTGTTTGTCATTTCCTCTTACCTCACCGTCATTATTTGTGGGGGGCTTCTATCCAGCTTTGGGGTCCCCTTCTCTGGAGGCAAGAAAGGTCTTTGTTTTCCTCTACTAGGGGTAGCTAGATTCTCCGGCTGGCGCGTGTCATCTAGAATCAACGTAGGAATGATCCCCGGCTACTTCTAGTGTTGGCGTTAGGAGTAGATATATGGTCAACCCAGTTACCACTGCCCTATGAGCTGGATTTTTGTATTCTGCAGACTTCCACGTTCCTCTGAGACCCTCGCCATTGGGGTCATAACAGTTTGCCAGGCCAGTATTAAATGTTTAATGCATTGCAGAAGAGGGATTATAAGAAAGAAGATTCTGAGTTTTTTTTTTTCTTCTTCCCCTTTACCTCAGAGTGGCTATGCTTGCTGCAGACATGAATGTCCAGACCTTGATTACAAGTGTGGACCAGCTGGCTACTCGTGTGCAGGGCATACAAGACTATGTTATCAGAAATCCTAGGTCAGAACCTAAAATACCGATTCCTGAACTGTTTTCCGGAGACAGGTTTAAGTTTAGGAATTTCGTGAATAATTGTAAATTGTTTTTGTCCCTGAGACCCTGTTCATCTGGAGATTCTGCTCAGCAAGTAAAAATTGTTATTTCGTTCTTACGGGGCGACCCTCAGGATTGGGCTTTTTCGCTGGCGCCAGGAGATCCGGCATTGGCTGATCTTGATGCGTTTTTTCTGGCGCTCGGTTTACTTTATGAGGAACCCAATCTTGAGATTCAGGCAGAAAAGGCCTTGCTGGCTATGTCTCAGGGGCAGGACGAGGCTGAAGTGTATTGCCAAAAATTTCGGAAATGGTCCGTGCTGACACATTGGAACGAGTGTGCACTGGCCGCTAATTTTAGAAATGGCCTTTCTGAAGCCATTAAGAATGTTATGGTGGGTTTTCCCATTCCCACAGGTCTGAATGATACTATGGCACTGGCTATTCAAATTGACCGGCGGTTGCGGGAGCGCAAAACCGCAAATTCCCTCATGGTGTTGTCTGAACAGACACCTGATTTAATGCAATGTGATAGAATCCTGACTAGAAATGAGCGGAAAATTCATAGACGCCGGAATGGCTTGTGCTACTACTGTGGTGATTCTACACATGTTATCTCAGCATGCTCTAAACGTATAGCTAAGGTTGTTAGTCCTGTCACCGTTGGTAATTTGCAACCTAAATTTATTCTGTCTGTAACTTTGATTTGCTCACTGTCATCTTATCCTGTCATGGCGTTTGTAGATTCAGGTGCTGCCCTGAGTCTCATGGATCTCTCATTTGCTAAGCGCTGTGGTTTTACTCTTGAACCATTAGAAAATCCTATTCCTCTTAGGGGTATTGATGCTACACCATTGGCAGCAAATAAACCGCAGTATTGGACACAGGTTACCATGTGCATGACTCCTGAACACCGCGAGGTGATACGTTTCCTGGTTTTACATAAAATGCATGATTTGGTTGTTTTAGGGCTGCCATGGTTACAGACCCATAATCCAGTCCTGGACTGGAAGGCTATGTCAGTCTCAAGTTGGGGCTGTCGTGGTATTCATGGGGATTCCCTGCCTGTGTCTATTGCTTCTTCTACGCCTTCGGAAGTTCCGGAGTATTTGTCTGATTATCAGGATGTCTTCAGTGAGTCTGAGTCCAGTGCACTTCCTCCTCATAGGGACTGTGACTGTGCTATAGATTTGATCCCAGGCAGTAAATTTCCTAAGGGAAGACTGTTTAATCTGTCGGTACCTGAACATACCGCTATGCGTTCATATATCAAGGAGTCTCTGGAGAAAGGACATATTCGTCCGTCTTCTTCCCCTCTTGGTGCGGGATTCTTTTTTGTGGCAAAAAAGGACGGATCTTTGAGACCTTGTATTGATTATCGGCTTTTAAATAAGATCACTGTCAAATTTCAGTATCCTTTACCGCTGTTGTCTGACTTGTTTGCCCGGATTAAGGGTGCCAAGTGGTTCACCAAGATAGACCTTCGTGGTGCGTACAACCTTGTGCGCATTAAGCAAGGTGATGAATGGAAAACCGCATTCAATACGCCCGAAGGTCATTTTGAGTACTTGGTGATGCCTTTTGGGCTCTCCAATGCGCCTTCAGTTTTTCAGTCCTTTATGCATGACATTTTCCGGAAGTATCTGGATAAATTTTTGATTGTTTATCTGGATGATATTTTGGTTTTTTCTGATAATTGGGATTCGCATGTGGAGCAGGTCAGGTTGGTCTTTAAAATTTTGCGTGAAAATTCTTTGTTTGTCAAGGGCTCAAAGTGTCTCTTTGGTGTACAGAAGGTTCCCTTTTTGGGGTTCATTTTTTCCCCTTCTGCTGTGGAGATGGACCCAGTCAAGGTCCGAGCTATTCTTGATTGGACTCAGCCCTCGTCAGTTAAGAGTCTTCAGAAGTTCTTGGGCTTCGCTAACTTCTACCGTCGTTTTATCGCTAATTTTTCTAGCATTGTGAAACCTTTGACGGATATGACCAAGAAGGGCTCCGATGTAGCTAATTGGGCTCCTGCTGCCGTGGAGGCTTTCCAGGAGTTGAAACGCCGGTTTACTTCGGCGCCTGTTTTGTGCCAGCCTGACGTCTCACTTCCCTTTCAGGTTGAGGTGGATGCTTCGGAGATTGGGGCAGGGGCCGTTTTGTCGCAGAGAGGCCCTGGTTGCTCTGTTATGAAACCTTGTGCCTTTTTCTCTAGGAAGTTTTCGCCTGCCGAGCGAAATTATGATGTGGGCAATCGGGAGTTGTTGGCCATGAAATGGGCATTTGAGGAGTGGCGTCATTGGCTCGAGGGTGCTAAGCATCGTGTGGTGGTCTTGACTGATCACAAAAATCTGATGTATCTCGAGTCTGCTAAACGCCTTAATCCGAGACAGGCCCGCTGGTCATTGTTTTTCTCCCGCTTTGATTTTGTTGTCTCGTATTTACCAGGTTCAAAGAATGTGAAGGCCGATGCTCTTTCTAGGAGCTTTGTGCCTGATGCTCCTGGAGTCGCTGATCCTGTTGGTATTCTTAAAGATGGAGTTATCTTGTCAGCTATTTCTGCGGATCTGCGACGTGTGTTGCAGAGATTTCAGGCTGATAGGCCTGAGTCTTGTCCACCTGACAGACTGTTTGTCCCGGATAAGTGGACCAGCAGAGTCATTTCCGAGGTTCATTCCTCGGTGTTGGCAGGTCACCCGGGAATTTTTGGCACCAGAGATCTGGTGGCCAGGTCCTTTTGGTGGCCTTCCTTGTCAAGGGATGTGCGGTCATTTGTGCAGTCCTGTGGGACTTGTGCTCGAGCTAAGCCTTGCTGTTCTCGTGCCAGCGGTTTGCTCTTGCCCTTGCCTGTCCCGAAGAGACCTTGGACACATATCTCCATGGATTTCATTTCTGATCTTCCGCTATCTCAGGGCATGTCCGTTATCTGGGTGATATGTGATCGCTTCTCCAAGATGGTCCATTTGGTTTCTTTGCCTAAGCTGCCTTCCTCTTCCGATCTGGTTCCTGTGTTTTTCCAGAACGTGGTTCGTTTGCACGGCATCCCTGAGAATATTGTGTCAGACAGAGGATCCCAGTTCGTTTCCAGGTTCTGGCGATCCTTTTGTAGTAGGATGGGCATTGATTTGTCGTTTTCGTCTGCTTTCCATCCTCAGACTAATGGACAGACGGAGCGAACCAATCAGACTTTGGAGGCTTATTTGAGGTGTTTTGTCTCTGCTGATCAGGACGATTGGGTGACATTCTTGCCGTTGGCTGAGTTTGCCCTTAATAATCGGGCTAGTTCCGCCACCTTGGTTTCGCCTTTTTTCTGCAACTCTGGTTTCCATCCTCGCTTTTCTTCGGGTCATGTGGAGCCTTCTGACTGTCCTGGGGTGGATTCTGTGGTGGATAGGTTGCAGCAGATCTGGAATCATGTGGTGGACAACTTGAAGTTGTCACAGGAGAAGGCTCAGCGCTTTGCCAACCGCCGCCGCGGTGTGGGTCCCCGACTACGCGTTGGGGATTTGGTATGGCTTTCTTCCCGCTTTGTTCCTATGAAGGTCTCCTCTCCCAAATTTAAACCTCGTTTTATTGGGCCTTACAAGATATTGGAAATCCTTAATCCTGTATCTTTTCGTCTGGATCTTCCTGTGTCGTTTGCTATTCACAATGTATTTCATAGGTCCTTGTTGCGGCGGTACATTGTGCCTGTAGTTCCTTCTGCTGAGCCTCCTGCTCCGGTGTTGGTTGAGGGCGAGTTGGAGTACGTGGTGGAGAAGATCTTGGATTCTCGCCTCTCCAGGCGGAGGCTTCAGTACCTGGTCAAGTGGAAGGGCTATGGTCAGGAGGAGAATTCCTGGGTGGTCGCCTCTGATGTTCATGCGGCCGATTTAGTTCGTGCCTTTCATGCCGCTCATCCTGATCGCCCTGGTGGTCGTGGTGAGGGTTCGGTGACCCCTCACTAAGGGGGGGGTACTGTTGTGAATTTGCTTTTTGCTCCCTCTAGTGGTTACTAGTTTTTTGACTCTGGTTTTTCTGTCATTCCTTTTATCCGCACCTGGGTCGTTAGTTAGGGGTGTTGCTATATAAGCTCCCTGGACCTTCAGTTCAATGCCTGGCAACGTAGTTATCAGAGCTAGTCTGCTGTGCTCTTGTCTACTGATCCTGGTTCCAGTTATATCAGCTAAGTCTGCCTTTTGCTTTTTGCTATTTGTTTTGGTTTTGTATTTTTGTCCAGCTTGTTCCTAATCTATTTCCTGACCTTTGCTGGAAGCTCTAGGGGGCTGGTGTTCTCCCCCCGGACCGTTAGACGGTTCGGGGGTTCTTGAATTTCCAGTGTGGATTTTGATAGGGTTTTTGTTGACCATATAAGTTACCTTTCTTTATTCTGCTATCAGTAAGCGGGCCTCTCTGTGCTAAACCTGGTTCATTTCTGTGTTTGTCATTTCCTCTTACCTCACCGTCATTATTTGTGGGGGGCTTCTATCCAGCTTTGGGGTCCCCTTCTCTGGAGGCAAGAAAGGTCTTTGTTTTCCTCTACTAGGGGTAGCTAGATTCTCCGGCTGGCGCGTGTCATCTAGAATCAACGTAGGAATGATCCCCGGCTACTTCTAGTGTTGGCGTTAGGAGTAGATATATGGTCAACCCAGTTACCACTGCCCTATGAGCTGGATTTTTGTATTCTGCAGACTTCCACGTTCCTCTGAGACCCTCGCCATTGGGGTCATAACAGATAAGGAGCCATGCAGACAAGGACGGGCATAAGGAGCCATGCAGACCAAGACGGGGATAAGGAGCCATGCATACAAGGATGGGGATATGGAGCCATGCAAACAAGGATAGGGATATGGAGCCATGCAGACAAGGATGTGGATATGGAGCCATGCAGACAAGGACGGGGATAAGGAGCCATGCAGACAAGGACGGGGATAAGGAGCCATGCAGACCAGGACGGGGATAAGGAGCCATGCCGACCAGGACGGGGATAAGGAGCCATGCAGACCAGGACGGGGATAAGGAGCCATGCAGACAAGGACGGGGATAAGGAGCCATGCAGACCAGGACGGGGATAAGGAGCCATGCAGACAAGGACGGGGATAAGGAGCCATGCATACAAGAACGGGGATAAGGAGCCATGCAGACATGGACGGGGATAAGGAACCATGCAGACAAGGATGGAGATAAGGAGCCATGCAGACCAGGACGGGGATAAGGAGCCATGCAGACAAGGACGGGGATAAGGAGCCATGCATACAAGGACAGGGATAAGGAGCCATGCAGACAAGGACGGAGATAAGGAGCCATGCAGACATGGACGGGGATAAGGAACCATGCAGACAAGGACGGAGATAAGGAGCCATGCAGACCATGATGGGGATAAGGAGCCATGCAGACAAGGACGGGGATAAGGAGCCATGCAGACAAGGACAGGGATAAGGAGCCATGCAGACAAGGACGGGGATAAGGAGCCATGCAGACCAAGACGGGGATAAGGAGCCATGCATACAAGGATGGGGATATGGAGCCATGCAAACAAGGATAGGGATATGGAGCCATGCAGACAAGGATGTGGATATGGAGCCATGCAGACAAGGACGGGGATAAGGAGCCATGCAGACAAGGATGGGGATAAGGAGCCATGCAGACCAGGGCGGGGATAAGGAGCCATGCAGACCAAGACGGGGATAAGGAGCCATGCATACATGGATGGGGATATGGAGCCATGCATACAAGGATGGGGATAAGGAGCCATGCAGACCAAGACGGGGATAAGGAGCCATGCATACAAGGATGGGGATATGGAGCCATGCAAACAAGGATAGGGATATGGAGCCATGCAGACAAGGATGTGGATATGGAGCCATGCAGACAAGGGCGGGGATAAGGAGCCATGCAGACCAAGACGGGGATAAGGAGCCATGCATACATGGATGGGGATATGGAGCCATGCATACAAGGATGGGGATAAGGAGCCATGCAGACAAAGATGGGGATAAAGAGCCATGAATACATGGATAGGGTTAAGGGGCCATGGATACATGGATAGGGATAAGGAGCCATGGATACAGGGACGAGGGAGCCTGATTAATTGTTAGAAAAGTAGCGTACTCCTTATTGGCCTGTGTGGCAATGTTTCGGATCCATAACTGAACATTTATCTGATATGGAAGTGAAATGTTGCCACATGGGCTAATAAAGAGTATAAAAAAAATTGCTTCCATTTTCTTCCCACTTGCTGTCCGTGTGCAGTCGTTTTTTTTTCTCAGCAGATGTTGCAGTCCGATACACGGCGAGTCAGACCATTGAGGAGATGAAGAAATGAATTTCTCCGTCTCCTCCACACCTGTGCTGCGATGGCATTGGAGCACTGACACTTGGCTCACGTTAGCAGCAGAGCAAGAACCGGGTATCGTTGACATATCACATCCGATGCCATATTCTAGTGTGATTCAACCCTAATGAGTATTAAGCCCACGTTCACACAGTCAGTATTTGTTCAGTATTTTAATCAGTATTTGTAAGCTAAAACCAGGAGTGGGACAATTCAGAGGAAAAGTATAATAGAAACATAAGCACCACTTCTGTATTTATCACCCACTCCTGGTTTTGGCTTACAAATACTGAGGTGAAATACTGACCAAATACTGAAAGTGTGAACGTGGCCTTTTCTGTATATATACACTGCACAGTACCACTCCTCCTGTCCTGTGTATATACACTGCACAGTACCACTCCTCCTGTCCTGTATATATACATTGCACAGTGACACTTCTCCTGTCCTGTGTATATACACTGCACCGTACCACTCCTCCTGTCCTGTATATATACACTGCACAGTACCGCTCCTCCTGTCCTGTATGTATACACTGCACAGTACCACTTCTCCTTTCCTGTATGTATACACTGCACCGTACCACTCCTCCTGTCCTGTATGTATACACTGCACAGTACCACTCCTCCTGTCCTGTATATATACATTGCACAGTACCACTTCTCCTGTCCTGTATGTATACACTGCACCGTACCACTCCTCCTGTCCTGTATGTATACACTGCACCGTACCACTTCTCCTGTCCTGTATGTATACACTGCACCGTACCACTCCTCCTGTCCTGTATATATACACTGCACAGTACCACTCCTCCTGTCCTGTGTATATACACTGCACAGTACCACTCCTCCTGTCCTGTATATATACACTGCACAGTACCGCTCCTCCTGTCCTGTATGTATACACTGCACAGTACCACTTCTCCTGTCCTGTATGTATACACTGCACAGTACCACTCCTCCTGTCCTGTATATATACACTGCACAGTACCACTCCTCCTGTCCTGTGTATATATACACTGCACAGTACCACTCCTCCTGTCCTGTATGTATACACTGCACAGTACCACTTCTCCTTTCCTGTATGTATACACTGCACCGTACCACTCCTCCTGTCCTGTATATATACACTGCACAGTACCACTCCTCCTGTCCTGTATATATACACTGCACAGTACCACTCCTCCTGTCCTGTATATATACATTGCACAGTACCACTCCTCCTGTCCTGTATATATACACTGCACAGTACCACTCCTCCTGTCCTGTATATATACACTGCACAGTACCACTCCTCCTGTCCTGTATATATACACTGCACAGTACCATTCCTCCTGTCCTGTATATATACACTGCACAGTACCACTCCTCCTGTCCTGTATATATACACTGCACAGTACCACTCCTCCGTCCTGTATGTATACACTGCACCGTACCACTCCTCCTGTCCTGTATATATACACTGCACCGTACCACTCCTCCTGTCCTGTATATATACACTGCACAGTACCACTCCTCCTGTCCTGTATATATACACTGCACAGTACCACTCCTCCTGTCCTGTATATATACACTGCACAGTACCACTCCTCCTGTCCTGTATATATACACTGCACAGTACCACTCCTCCTGTCCTGTATATATACACTGCACAGTACCATTCCTCCTGTCCTGTATATATACACTGCACAGTACCACTCCTCCTGTCCTGTATATATACACTGCACAGTACCACTCCTCCGTCCTGTATGTATACACTGCACCGTACCACTCCTCCTGTCCTGTATATATACACTGCACAGTACCACTCCTCCTGTCCTGTATATATACACTGCACAGTACCATTCCTCCTGTCCTGTATATATACACTGCACAGTACCACTTCTCCTGTCCTGTATGTATACACTGCACAGTACCACTCCTCCTGTCCTGTATATATACACTGCACAGTACCACTCCTCCTGTCCTGTATATATACACTGCACAGTACCACTCCTCCTGTCCTGTATGTATACACTGCACAGTACCACTTCTCCTGTCCTGTATGTATACACTGCACAGTACCACTCCTCCTGTCCTGTATGTATACACTGCACAGTACCACTCCTCCTGTCCTGTATGTATACACTGCACAGTACCACTTCTCCTGTCCTGTATGTATACACTGCACGGTACCACTTCTCCTGTCCTGTATGTATGCATTGCACCGTACCACTCCTCCTGTCCTGTATGTATACACTGCACAGTACCACTCCTCCTGTCCTGTATGTATACACTGCACAGTACCACTTCTCCTGTTCTATTGTCAGAGAGATGACATTGGACTTTGGGAAGCTGAATACTGGTTTATTATTTTCAGCTTTTTTTTTATGGGAAAATAAAAAAAAATATTGGAAAACCCATGGAAATGGATATGGGTTTGTGTGGCAGACAGGGCTGCTTTTTTGTCCCAGTGCGGACCTGTGTGTGTCTCATTATACAGTGGGACTGTGCATGTGTGTGTCAAAATATATATATATATATATATATATATATATATATATATATATATATATATGTATATATATACATACATCCCAACCGTCCCGGAACCGGCGGGACTGTCCTGATTTTGACAGTCAGCCCCGCGATCCCGGGCGGGACATTAGTTGTCCCGCACTACGTGCCTAGGGCGGGGAAAATGCAGGGGGCGGCACCTGAGCAAGGTTTGTGGCTGTTTTTTCTTTTTTTTTATAAAAGCTGGGTCACCTCCCACCCGAGGAGCATCATGTGCAGTCATTATACAGTATGGAGCATCATGTGCAGCCAGTATACAGTATGGAGCATCATGTGCAGTCATTATACAGTATGGAGCATCATGTGCGGTCATTATACAGTATGCAGCATCATGTGTGGTCATTATACAGTATGGAGCATCATGTGCAGTCATTATACAGTATGGAGCATCATGTGTGGTCATTATACAGTATGGAGCACTGTGTGGCCATTATACAGTATGGAGCATCATGTGCAGTCATTATACAGTATGGAGCATCATGTGTGGCCATTATACAGTATGGAGCATCATGTGCGGCCATTATACAGTATGGAGCATCATGTGCGGTCATTATACAGTATGGAGCATCATGTGTGTTCATTATACAGTATGGAGCGTCATGTGTGGTCATCATACAGTATGGAGCATCATGTGTGGCCATTATACAGTATGGAGCATCATGTGGGGCCATATTTTTTTGTTTATAATTATTGTATATGAAAGAGTGTGATCAGCAGTGCTAAATGGGTGTGGTTGGGACGTGGATATGGGTGTGACTAATTATGAATGGGTGTGGCCAGAGGCGTGGCCTAAAATTTGCCGCGGCGCGCTTTCCGCAAACTTTATCCCTCTTTCCCATCTTCAAAAGTTGGGAGGTATGTATATATATATATATATATATATATATATATATATATATATATATATATACACACACCACCAGAGCATCCTCACAGTGCTCACGATATGAGGATTCACACATAGTGTCTGTAGACATGTAGCTTAAAGGGAACCTGTCACCCCCAAAATCGATGGTGAGGTAAGCTCACCGTCATCAGGGGCTTATCTACAGCATTCTGTAAAGCTGCAGATAAGCCACCGATGTTACCTGAAAGAGGAGAAAAAGACGTTAGATTATACTCACCCAGGGGCGGTCCCGCTGAGGTCTGGGTCCGATGGGCATCTCAGGTCTGATCCGAGGTCTCCCATCTTCATTCCATGACGTCCTCTTCTGGTCTTCACGCTGCGGCTCCAGCGCAGATGTACTTTGTCTGGCCTGTTGAGGGCAGAGCAAAGTACTGCAGTGCGCAGGCGCTGGGCCTCTCTGACCTTTCCCGGCACCTGCGCCCTGCTGTACTTTGCTCTGCTCTCAACAGGCCAGACAAAGTACGCCTGCGCCGCAGTTGCGGCGTGAAGACCAGAAGAGGACGTCATGGAATGAAGATGGGAGGTGCTGGAGCGGACCTGAGACACCCATCGGACCCGGACCGCAGCGGGACCGCCCCTGGGTGAGTATAATCTAACGTCTTTTTCTCCTCTTTTAGGTAACATTGGGGGCTTATCTACAGCATTACAGAATGCTGTAGATAAGCCCCTGATGACAGTGAGCTTACCTCACCATCGATTTTGGGGGTGACAGGTTCCCTTTAAGATCCAGAAAACCCCTTTAAGGATGGGTCGCTACTCATGGGCCACTGCTGTGTGCTTGCCCCCCAGGCTAAAATTTGCCAGCCAGCTCCTGTGTATAAGGGAGCCGCGGGTCCATCATACTGTGTATAAGGAAGCTGTGCACACATCATACTGTGTATACGGGAGCTGCGAACCAATCATACTATGTGTAAGGGAGCTGCGGGTCCATCATACTGTGCATAATGGAGCTGCAAGTCCATCATACTGTGTATACGGGAGCTGCGAGCCCATCATACTGTGTATAAGGGAGCTGTGGGTCCATCATACTGTGTATACGGGAGCTGTGGGCCCATCATACTGTGTATAAGGGAGCTGCGGGTCCATCATACTGTGTATAAGGGAGCTGCGGGCCCATCATACTGTGTATACGGGAGCTGCGGGCCCATCATACTGTGTATATGGGAGCTGCGGGCCCATCATACTGTGTATAAGGGAGCTGCGGGCCCATCACACTGTGTATATGGGAGCTGCGGGCCCATCATACTGTGTATAAGGGAGCTGCGGGCCCATCATACTGTGTATAAGGGATCTGTGGGCCCATCATACTGTGTATACGGGAGCTGCGGGCTCATCATACTGTGTATACGGGAGCTGCGGGCCCATCATACTGTGTATAAGGGAGCTGCGGGCCCATCATACTGTGTATACGGGAGCTGCGGGCCCATCATACTGTGTATAAGGGAGCTGCGGGCCCATCATACTGTGTATACGGGAGCTGCGGGCCCATCATACTGTGTATATTGGAGCTGCAGGCCCATCATACTGTGTATATGGGAGCTGCGGGCCCATCATACTGTGTATACGGGAGCTGCGGGCCCATCATACTGTGTATACGGGAGCTGCGGGCCCATCATACTGTGTATAAGGGATCTGTGGGCCCATCATACTGTGTATATGGGAGCTGCAGGCCCATCATACTGTGTATACGGGAGCTGCGGGCTCATCATACTGTATATAAGGGAGCTGTGGGTCCATCATACTGTGTATACGGGAGCTGCGGGCCCATCATACTGTGTATACGGGAGCTGCGGGCCCATCATACTGTGTATAAGGGAGCTGCGGGCCCATCATACTGTGTATAAGGGAGCTGCGGGCCCATCATACTGTGTATAAGGAAGCTACGAGCCCATCATACTGTGTATAAGGGAGCTGCGGGCCCATCATACCGTGTATAAGGGAGCTGCGGGCCCATCATACTGTGTATAAGGGAGCTGCGGGCCCATCATACTGTGTATAAGGGAGCTGCGGGCCCATCATACTGTATATAAGGGAGCTGCGGGCCCATCATACTGTGTATAAGGAAGCTGTGGGCCCATCATACTGTGTACAGGGGAACTGTGGGGGACATCATACTGTTTGATGGGAGCTGCAGGCCCATCATACTGTGTATATGGGAGCTGCGGGCTCATCATACTGTGTATAAGGGAGCTGCGGGCCCATCATACTGTGTATAAGGGAGCTGCGGGCCCATCATACTGTGTATAAGGGAGCTGCGGGCCCATCATACTGTATATAAGGGAGCTGCGGGCCCATCATACTGTGTATAAGGAAGCTGTGGGCCCATCATACTGTGTACAGGGGAACTGTAGGGGACATCATACTATTTGACGGGAGCTGCTTGCCCATCATACTGTGTATAGGGAACTGTGAAGGCATATTGTGCATATGGGAGCTGTTGGCCCATTACACTGTATATAGGGGAGCTCTGGGGGGCATTATACTTTCTATAGTGGAGTTCTGTCAGCATTATACTGTGTATAGGAGAGCATTGGGCTCATACTATCTATATGGGAGCAGTGGGAACATCATACGGTGTATAGGGGAGTTATAGAATCATCATACTGTGTATAGGTGAGCTGTGGGGGCCTTAGACTGTGTATAAGGAAGCTTTAAGCTCACCATACTGTGTATAATGGAGCAGTACATGGGGGAACTTAGGGGACATTATTAAATGTTAAGTGGGCACTTAAGCATTATTGTTATAAGGGCACTCAGAGTATTGTGACCATCAAAGTCGCATATGGTCACAATATGGTGAGTCAATGTTCGTTTTTGTATATAGATTTATTTTCAATAACAGTAGGGTCATATTCTGAGGTTCCCCTATATTCACATTTTTAGAGTGCGCAACCGTAGCTGTAATCAGGGTTAGCTGGTTAGGGGCCCACTCAGATGTTTCGCCCACCCTAAGTTGAAACCCTAGCTACGCCTCTGTATCTATCTATCTATCTATCTATCTATCTATCTATCTATCTATCTATCTATCTATCTATCTATCCCATATCTATCTATCTATCTATCTATCTATCTATCTATCTATCTATCTATCTATCTATCTATCCCATATCTATCTATCTATCCCAATCCCATATCTATCTATCTATCTATCTATCTATCTATCTATCTATCTATCCATCTATCCATCTATCCCATATTTATCTATCTATCTATCTATCTATCTATCTATCTATCTATCTATGCCATATCTATCTATCTATCTTTCTATCTATCGCATATCTATCTTTCTATCTATCTATCTATCTATCTATCTATCTATCTATCTATCTATCCCATATCTATCTATCTATCTATCTATCTATCTATCTATCTATCTATCTATCTATCTATCTATCCATCTATCCCATATTTATCTGTCTACCCATATCTATCTATCTATCTATCTATCTATCTATCTATCTATCTATCTATCTATCTATCTTATATCTATCTTTCTATCTATCTATCCCCTATCTATCTATCTATCTATCTATCTATCTATCTATCTATCCATCCCATATCTGTCTATCTATCCATCTATCCCATATCTCTATCTATCCCATATCTATCTATCCCCTATCTATCTATCTATCTATCTATCTATCTATCTATCTATCTATCTATCTATCTATCCCATATCTATGTATCTATCTATCTATCTATCTATCTATCCCATATTTATCTTTCTATCTATCTATCTATCTATCTATCTATCTATCTATCTATCTATCTATCCCATATCTATCTATTTATCTATCTATCTATCTATCTATCTATCTATTATCCATCTATTTGTCTGTCGTACTATCTATCTATCTATCTATCTATCTATCTATCTATCTATCTATCTATTCCATATCTATCTTTCCATCTACCTACCTTTCTATCCTATATCTATCTATCTATCTATCTATCTATCTATCTATCTATCTATCTATCTATCATCTATCTATCTATTTGTCTATCTGTCGAACTATCTATCTGTCTGTGTGTAATGGAGTGTGGGTTGGACAAATGTAAAAGAGGTTGGACAGAAATGACATCACAAATCTTTTTGAAGCTAGAGGAGGGATGGGTTTGGGTGTGTTTTGGAGTGGTTGTGCTAGGTGCGGGCTTACAGGCCAGTGCAATGCATCATGGAACTTGTAGTATTAGAGCACAATAAGTCAGGAGAAAGGAAGTTGTCGATTAACCCCTTGAGAGCTGGAGCCAGCACTGAGGATGTGCTGCTACAGCATGATAAAAGGTAATATTGCTAAAATAAGCACAGTGGATGTTTTGAGTGGCACATAATAACAAGATTTATGAAAAAAGTTATAGTAGTGGACAACTTCTTTAAAGTCCAATTCATACAAGTGCATCTCATTAGTGTTTAGTTCACACTTGCAATCACATATTATATGGCTTCCCTCCATAGCTACCTCTTTTTAGTTCACTGTCAGAATAATTAGCTCCCTGACACCTGGGGATAAATTTGGCTTTGTAGTTGCACTCATACAAAAAATTTAAATATTAGGCACAATTCAAATACTCATGGTAAAATTTGCAAAACATTTGGCCCAGCAAATGTTGAAAACTAACACATAAAGGGATACAACAATGTCAAACACATAGTTTTTACAAGTATTGAAAAATATATATAAGTTACATGTATTGAAAAATAGGCCTAGTGGGTCCTGAAATGTGCCTACACATCAGATTCAGCCTTACAACACATCTTCACACCAGGAGAGGCTGGTGATCTTTGTCCCTATGTGTTAACGTCTGCTCATAAACAGCAGTGGCAGTAGTAGCTGTATTAGTAAAACCATCCTGTCAGGTTTCCCTTAAATGAATGGAGGCAGCAAAATATGATGAGTGAGTGTCAGCTAATGGCGTTATTGGTACAAGATCATTGGAGATAATAGGAACAATATAAACTGATAAGAGTTCATGATTCTTTCATTTATATAAGTGACAAGTGGAATGAACCAATCAGCTGCTTGTTTTTTTTTCTATAACTTCAAAAAGTGACAGAACCAACCAATCAGCTGCTTGCTTTGTTTTCTATATCTGCAGAGTGACAGTTAGAACCAACTAATCAGATGCTTTCTTTCTCTGCCACTTGTGACATGACAGATGGAAAGTGTCGGTTGGTGCTGGAGAGGAGCTTCTTGTTATACCTGACCCCAGCCCTGGTACTGTGCAGATATGGGACGTCACGTGTCGTCTCTTCTGGGATGTAAGTGACAATACATCATTCCTTCCATAGGGACAGTGTCTTGTACAAGCTGATATATCAAAATCATAAAAGTCCACTTTCCAGCACAAATCTCAGCACAATTCAGAGTCCATCTCCTAGGTCCAATGACTATCAAGTACCTTTCAGGTAAAAGGATCTATATGGAAATTTGCTGGTGGTCCTGTATGTGACGTATGCAGTAATAGGAACGACATAGGGGGATGGGGAAGGTGACTCACAATAACCATAACAGACATATAACCGGAAGTGTAATATGAGATATAGCGATAACATGCGGCAGCGCCCAATGTAAATAGTGCAGTAATTGTATTTAGGTCTCACACTACGTGTAAAAGGCAGACATATAACTTGTGCAGCCACACTGGGACTAAAATTCAGCTCTGACATAAAAACTTCAGCAGCTCTCATACAATAATCTTCAGTCCCTTCTCATATCAAGGAAAATGGACAGGAGCAAATTTTGTTTTATTTGGTCATGCCCCTCACCACTCACACTCCCTTTAATATGTAGGCCAGCTTCAAAAGTTGGAGTTTCATGGTCTGTGTACAGACCTTAATTTCTAACCACCCATGGGCAGGGGCGTACATAGAATCCATGGGGCCACATAGCAGAAGTTTTAATTGGCCCTCTACCCTCACCCCAAAAAATATTAATTGTCGGTGTCACAGTAAAGCATATCTTACAACTTTCCAGCCTTTACATAGTAATATTCTGTCTGCTGAAGTCCTAGAATCTTCTTTCATTGCCTACATAATGTATGATGCCCTTATAAGTGCCCCCCAAACACAGTATGATACCCACATGGTGAATTCCTCCACATTGGGCTCAACATGCACAGTATAATGACCCTACTGTTTCCCACCTCAACTCCCAAGGCAAAGTATGGTGACCCTAACACAGTATGATCCCCCAACTGTAACCCCCATATAGCCCTCCATGCAGTATAATGGGCCTACATCCAGTATAATAGCCCCATACTGTAAAATGGCCCACATACAACCCTCCACACAGTATGTTGGGCCCCACACAAACCTTCCTATTGTGTAATGTCTTGTGTCATGGTTCCCAATGGCAGGGAAACATCAGAACACAAAAATAACGGACGAGCTCTGGGAGATGGAATCTTGAGCTGACCGTGAGCTAAATCTACCACACAACTAATAGTAGCCAGGGAGCATACCTATGACTTCCTAGATGCCACGCGCCAGCCGGAGGACTAACTACGCCTGGTAGAAGAAGGAACAGACCTGGCTTACCTCTAGGGAAATACCCCAAAAGATGATAGCAGCCCCCGACATGTAATAACGGTGAGTTAAGAGGAAAAGACATACACAGTATGAAAGTAGATTTAGCAAAGAGAGGTCCACTTACTAGATAGCAGAAGGATACAAAAGAGGACTTCACGGTCAACTGAAAACCCTTTCAAAAAGCATCCTGAAATTACTTTAAGACTCCTGTGTCAACTCATGACACAGGAGTGGCAATTTCAGCCCGCAAGAGCTTCCAGCTACAGAGAATAACAAAAACTGCAAACTGGACAAAAGATACAAAACAAAAGGACAAAGTCCACTTAGCTGATCAGCAGACTAGTAGCAGGAACATGCAACCGAAGGCTCTGGTTACAATGATGACCGGCAAGGAAATGACTGGAGAGCAAGGATAAATAGGAAACTCCCAAACACTGATGGAAGCAGGTGAACAGAAACAGCAAAGTGCAAACAAGTCACCAGTACCACCAGCAACCACCAGGGGAGCCCAAAAAGCAGATCACAACAGTACCCTCCCCTTAAGGAGGGGGCACCGAACCCTCACAAGAACCGCCAGGGCGATCTGGATGAGCCCTATGAAAGGCACGAACCAAATCCGAGGCATGAACATCAGAGGCAGTTACCCAAGAATTATCTTCCTGACCATAGCCCTTCCATTTAACCAGATATTGAAGTCTCCGTCTGGAAATACGGGAGTCCAAGATCTTCTCTACCACGTACTCCAATTCACCCTCCACCAGCACAGGAGCAGGAGGTTCAGTAGAAGGAACCACCGGTACCTCATATCTCTGCAACAACGACCGATGGAACACATTATGGATAGCGAAAGATGCCGGGAGGTCCAAACGAAAGGAAACAGGGTTAAGAATCTCCAAAATCCTATAAGGACCGATGAACCGAGGCTTAAATTTAGGAGACGAAACCCTCATAGGGACAAAACGGGAAGACAACCACACCAAGTCCCCCAACACGAAGGTGAGGACCAACACGATGACGGCGGTTAGCAAACTGCTGAGTCCTCTCCTGGGACAATTCCAAATTATCCACCACTTGTCCCCAAATCCGATGCAACCGGTCCACTACCGCATCCACTCCAGGACAATCCGAAGATTCAACCTGACCAGATGAAAAACGCGGATGAAACCCTGAATTGCAAAAGAAAGGAGAAACCAAAGTGGCAGAACTAGCCCGATTATTAAGCGCAAACTCTGCCAACGGCAGAAAGGCAACCCAATCATCCTGATCCGCAGACACAAAACACCTCAAATAAGTCTCCAAAGTTTGATTAGTTCGCTCCGTCTGGCCATTGGTCTGAGGATGGAATGCAGACGAAAAAGAAAAATCAATGCCCAACCTGGCACAGACTGCCCGCCAAAATCTAGACACGAACTGGGTACCCCTGTCAGAAACGATGTTTTCCGGAATACCATGCAAGCGAACCACATTTTGAAAAAACAGAGGGACCAACTCAGATGAGGAAGGCAACTTAGGCAATGGCACCAAATGAACCATTTTAGAAAAACGGTCACACACCACCCAGATGACAGACATCTTCTGAGAAACAGGGAGATCCGAGATAAAGTCCATAGAGATGTGCGTCCAAGGCCTCTTCGGAATAGGCAAGGGCAACAATAACCCACTAGCCCTAGAACAACAAGGCTTGGCCCGAGCACACACATCGCAAGACTGCACAAAAACACGCACATCTCGAGACAGAGAAGGCCACCAGAAGGATCTAGCCACCAAATCTCTGGTGCCAAAAATTCCCGGATGACCTGCCAGAGTAGAAGAATGGACTTCCGAGATGACTCTACTGGTCCAATTGTCAGGAACAAACAGTCTACCAGTCGGACAACGATCAGGTCTATCCGCCTGAAATTCTTGCAAAGCACGTCGCAGATCTGGGGAGACAGCAGACAAAACTACCCCATCCTTAAGGACACTAGCAGGTTCAGAATTCCCAGGAGAGTCAGGCTCAAAACTCCTAGAAAGAGCATCTGCCTTCACATTCCTAGAACCCGGTAAGTACGAGACCACAAAATTAAACCGAGAAAAGAACAACGACCAACGTGCCTGTCTAGGATTCAGGCGCCTGGCAGACTCTAAATAAATCAGATTCTTGTGATCAGTCAAAACCACCACCTGATGTCTGGCACCCTCAAGCCAATGACGCCACTCCTCAAATGCCCACTTCATGGCCAAAAGCTCCCGATTACCAACATCATAGTTTCGCTCGGCGGCCGAAAATTTTCGAGAAAAGAACGCGCAAGGTCTCAGCACCGAGCAGTCGGAACTTTTCTGCGACAAGACCGCCCCCGCTCCGATCTCGGAAGCATCGACCTCAACCTGAAAGGGAAGAGAAACATCAGGCTGGCGCAACACAGGGGCAGACAAAAAGCGGCGCTTAAGCTCCCTAAAGGCCTCCACAGCAGCAGGGGACCAATTGGCAACATCAGCACCCTTCTTAGTCAAATCCGTCAGAGGTTTAGCAACGCCAGAAAAACCAGCTATAAATCGACGATAAAAATTAGCAAAGCCCAAGAATTTCTGAAGACTCTTCAGAGAAGTAGGCTGCGTCCAGTCATAAATAGCCCGAACCTTGACAGGGTCCATCTCAATAGAAGAAGGGGAAAAAATGTACCCCAAAAAGGAAATTTTTTGAACCCCAAAAACACACTTTGAACCCTTTACACACAAAGAATTCTCCCGCAAAACCTGAAAAACCCTCCTGACCTGCTGAACATGAGACTCCCAGTCATCAGAAAAAACCAAAATATCATCCAAATACACAATCATAAATTTATCCAAATATTCACGGAAAATATCATGCATCAAGGACTGAAAGACCGAAGGTGCATTAGAAAGGCCGAAAGGCATTACTAAATACTCAAAATGGCCCTCAGGCGTATTAAATGCGGTTTTCCACTCATCCCCCTGCTTAATTCGCACCAAATTATACGCCCCACGAAGATCAATCTTAGAGAACCACTTAGCCCCCCTTATGCGAGCAAACAAATCAGTCAGCAAAGGCAACGGATACTGATATTTGACTGTAATTTTATTCAGGAGTCGATAATCAATACAAGGCCTCAGAGAGCCATCCTTTTTGGAGACAAAGAAAAAACCGGCTCCTAAAGGTGATGACGAAGGACGAATATGTCCCTTTTCCAGGGACTCCTTAATATACTCGCGCATAGCAGCATGTTCAGGTACAGATAGGTTAAACAAACGACCCTTTGGAAATTTACTGCCAGGAATCAGATCTATGGCGCAATCACAATCCCTGTGAGGAGGGAGTGAACCAATTTTAGGCTCTTCAAAAATATCACGATAATCAGACAAAAATGCCGGAATCTCAGAGGGAATAGATGACGAAATGGACACCAAAGGTATGTCCCCATGAACCCCCCGACATCCCCAGCTTAACACAGACATAGGTTTCCAGTCAAGGACTGGGTTATGTGATTGTAACCATGGTAATCCAAGCACCAAAACATCATGTAAATTGTACAACACAAGGAAGCGAATCACCTCCTGATGGTCTGGAGTCATACGCATAGTCACTTGCGTCCAGAACTGTGGTTTATTACAAGCCAAAGGTGTAGAATCAATACCCTTCAGAGGTATAGGGACTTCCAGAGGCTCTAAATCAAACCCACAGCGCCTGGCAAAGGACCAGTCCATAAGACTCAGAGCGGCGCCAGAGTCCACATAGGCATCCACGGTAATAACTGATAATGAACAAATCAAGGTTACAGACAAAATAAATTTGGACTGCAAAGTGCCAATTGAAATAGACTTGTCAACCTTCCTAGTACGCTTGGAGCATGCTGATATAACATGAGCAGAATCACCACAATAAAAGCATAACCCATTTTTATGCCTATAATTCTGCCGCTCGCTTCTGGACATAATTCTGTCACATTGCATTTTCTCTGGCGTCTCATCAGAAGATACCGCCAAATGGTGCACGGGTTTGCGCTCCCGCAAACGCCGATCAATCTGAATAGCCATTGTCATGGACTCATTCAGACCTGTAGGCGCAGGGAACCCGACCATAACATCTTTAACGGCATCAGAAAGGCCCTCTCTGAAATTTGCCGCTAGGGCGCACTCATTCCACTGAGTAAGCACAGACCATTTACGAAATTTTTGGCAGTATATCTCAGCTTCATCTTGCCCTTGAGAAAGGGCTATCAAAGCTTTTTCAGCTTGAATCTCCAAATTAGGTTCCTCATAAAGCAACCCTAAAGCCAGGAAAAACGCATCCACATTGAGCAACGCAGGATCCCCTGGTGCCAATGAAAATGCCCAATTTTGAGGGTCACCTCGCAGCAAAGAGATTACAATCTTAACCTGCTGGACAGGATCTCCTGAGGAGTGAGGTCTGAGAGAAAGGAATAATTTACAATTATATTTGAAATTCAGAAACCGAGATCTATCTCCGGAAAACACCTCTGGTGTAGGGATTTTAGGTTCAGAAATAGGAGCATGAATAACAAAATCTTGTAAATTTTGCACCTTCGTAGCAAGATTATTTAAACCTGCAGCCAAACTCTGAGGATCCATCTTTAAACAGGTGAGCTCAGAGCCATTCAAGGATTATAAGGAGAGAAAGGCAAAGGCTGTAATTAGAGCTGAAATACAACTGATCCAACTATGGAGCAAGCATAGGGGAAAAAAAAAATAAAAAAATTTTTTACAGACTTCTTTTTTCTCTCCTTTCTTCTGCCAATAAGTTTAACACAGGCCGGTCATACTGTCATGGTTCCCAATGGCAGGGAAACATCAGAACACAAAAATAACGGACGAGCTCTGGGAGATGGAATCTTGAGCTGACCGTGAGCTAAATCTACCACACAACTAATAGTAGCCAGGGAGCATACCTATGACTTCCTAGATGCCACGCGCCAGCCGGAGGACTAACTACGCCTGGTAGAGGAAGGAACAGACCTGGCTTACCTCTAGGGAAATACCCCAAAAGATGATAGCAGCCCCCCACATGTAATAACGGTGAGTTAAGAGGAAAAGACATACACAGTATGAAAGTAGATTTAGCAAAGAGAGGTCCACTTACTAGATAGCAGAAGGATACAAAAGAGGACTTCACGGTCAACTGAAAACCCTTTCAAAAACCATCCTGAAATTACTTTAAGACTCCTGTGTCAACTCATGACACAGGAGTGGCAATTTCAGCCCGCAAGAGCTTCCAGCTACAGAGAATAACAAAAACTGCAAACTGGACAAAAGATACAAAACAAAAGGACAAAGTCCACTTAGCTGATCAGCAGACTAGAAGCAGGAACATGCAACCGAAGGCTCTGGTTACAATGATGACCGGCAAGGAAATGACTGGAGAGCAAGGATAAATAGGAAACTCCCAAACACTGATGGAAGCAGGTGAACAGAAACAGCAAAGTGCAAACAAGTCACCAGTACCACCAGCAACCACCAGGGGAGCCCAAAAAGCAGATCACAACAGTCTTGCATACAGTATAATGATCCCTCACATAGCCCTCCAAATATTAGAATGGCCCTCATAAACTTCCACATAGCATAATGCACCCCCATAATCCTACATATAGTATAATGTGTCCCCCATAATCGTCGATATAATATAATGCACTCCCCATGGTTCCTTACAATATAATGCACCCAACATGGTCATCCATACAGTATAATGCACCCCCATGGTCCTCCATACCATATATTGCATCCCCCATGGTCTTCCATACAATATAATGCACCCCCAAAGGTCCTCCATACCATATAATGCCCCCTCATGGTCCTCCATACAATAAAATGCACCCCACATGGTCCTCTATACAATATAATGCGCCCGCCATGGTCCTCCATACAGTATAATGCAGCCGCCATGGTACTCTATACAATATAATGTACTCCCCTTTGACCTCCATACAGTATAATGCCCACCTCATTGTCCTCTTTACAGGGCCGCCTTCATGGCATTACTGCTGTATGGGGCCCTGTGAGCAGCAGCACAGAGGTGGGGCCCAGACCCCCCCTTGTGCTTCTGCTCACCGACCCCCATCCTGGAATAAAATGCTGTATGTTGGTGGTGCACACCTCGGCTCTGAGAGCTTACAGGAGCTCCACGGCCATCTAACCTGGACAACTGTGCAGAAAAGAGAAAAGAAGCGTAAATAAATAGTGCACACACCATGAATTCCAAGTGAAAAAAAGACTTTATTAGGAACAAGAAGTGCCAAAGAACATTAAAAACATTTAAAAAATGTATAAAAACATGTAGACATGAAATGACTCACAATATGAGTACAGATAAACAGGCTTAGTGAGGCAAATAACCCCTAAATAATCAAATACAGCGCCAAAGTGTATAGACAGCAGGTGGCAAGCACAGGGTGAATATGTTGAGTCAAAAACTCTAGTGTGAACCCCCCACTAAGGCAATATATTAAATGATAATTGTAGATAGAGGGTCAAAGCACAAATAGTTATATTTATTGCACTATTATTATATTTATTACACACTAGACCTCATCTGTTATAATCGATGTAAAAAGAGGATCTAGGCACAAGTAATACAAGTACAAGCACTAGAGTGTAACAATGACTGCATAAATCATCACATGGATGCAAAGGGACCAACAGGCTTTTCTGTACTCCATATGGTGCCAAGTATATGTTTAACTTTGGCATAATGTCTTGATGTTGGCAGCATGGGTCAATATGTGATATTTCATTAAAAATGTTGTGCTTTGCATCCATGTGATGCTTTATTATGCCGTCATTGTTACACTCTAGCCCCATACTGGCAAAATTTTCAGGGCCCCCTTGAGACTCCACACCCAGACCCGCCCCCAGCCCTCGAACTGTCCACAGTCCCACCACTCTCTCTTGGAAACACTCCACTTCTCACCAATGACACATTAACAGTTCCCATCACCAGATCACACATATAGCCAGCAGCTTTTGTTTTGGTCAAAAGATTTGTCTAATCTGCCACCATGACAAGGTAGACTCTTTTGGCCGGGCCCTACCCCACGCTAACCTATTAAAAATTTTTTAAAATATGCAATACAATTTAGGTATATTTTTATTTATTTTTCAATTTTTAAAATGACCAATAATATTACATCCAAAGAGACAAATACCACTGCACCATGACGAGACACCATATTACTACCACGAGACCTATAATACCACATGCAAGGAACAAATACTGCCACACCATGTCCAGATAACATATTACCACCACAGTGACCAAATAATAACACATTCAAGGAACAAATACTGCCACACCATGTCCAGATCACATATTACCACCACAGTGACAGAATAATAACACATACAAGGAACAAATACCACCGCACCATGTCCAGATCACATATTACCACCACATGGTGACCAATAATACCACATACAGTAAACAAATACCGCCACACCATGACCAGACCACATATTACCACCACAGTGACCAAATAATAGCACATACAAGGGACAAATACCGCCACACCATGGCCAGACAACATATTACCACCACATAGTGACTGAACACTACAATCCTGATCATTAATAAAAAAACACAATACTATCACCATAAGTGCCATTATACACAGAAGATCTGTACTTAGTATGCAGAGTCTGTGTACAGGTAATACAGTGATCACCGGTGACATTATACACAGAAGCTCTGTATATAGTGTCAGTGTATAGGTAATACAGTGATCACTGGTGACACTGTACATATGAACTCTGTATATAGTGTATAGTGTCAGTATACAGGTAACACACCAGTGATGTCTCTAGGTGAAGTCCTTCAGCTCCGCTTTTCATCTTCATCCAACACAGACCGCCATCATGTCTTCCAGCCAGGACTCATCACTGCAGGAAATAATACAGTTATCTAGAGCTCCGCTTGCAGAACACATTATGTAATATTTTCCCAACTTCTACACTACACCAGATGAAGAAAAAAAGGCGACAGTGTCGCTCTGCACAGTAACAGGTATGTCCCCCCATTTAAAATGGTATTCTCAAAAAATAAAATAAATACATCACTGCAGTAATAATATCCCTTAATTAGCCCCTAAGGTAATAATATCCCATATCCTGGCCCCGTGTAACTCATTACTGGCTCCAGCCATATGTTCTCCCATCCTGCCCTCATGAGTATCCATTCTGGCCCCATATGATCTCCCCATCCTACCCCATCTGTCCCATGATCCTGCCCCATCTGTCCCATGATCCTGACCCATCTGTCCTATGATCCTGACCTTTCTGTCCTATGATCCTGACCCATCTGTCCCATGATCCTGCCCCATCTGTCTCCATCTGCCCCATATTCATGCCCCATCTATCTATCTCCATCCTGCCCCATATTCCTGCCCTATTTGTCTCCATCCTGCCCCATGTCTCACATCCTGCCCCCGTGTCTTATATTCTGCCCCCGTGTCTTATATCCTGCCCCCTGTGTCTCACATTCTGCCCCGTGTGTCTCACATCCTGCCCCCCTGTGTCTCACATTCTGCCCCCCTGTGTCTCACATTCTGCCCCCCTGCGTCTCACATCCTGCCCCCTGTGTCTCACATAGTGCCTCGAGCTCGCCGCATTCAATAAAAATAATAAAAAAAACACATTTCTCCTTACCTGGCCACAGTCCAGTGCCGATGTCCATCAAAGGCATTTCAGCGCGGAGTCGCCGGCAAATGACGATTACATCATACGCCAGCGATGTGCGCGCTGACGTCAGCTGCAAGCCTCTGATTGGTTGGCAGTTTTAACTATTGCCGTGCTGGCCCGCACAGGCCTGCAAGGCAAAAGAGTACATACAGTACATACATACAGACATACAGTACATACAACATACAGTACATACAGCACATACAACATACAGTACATACATACAGACATACCGTACATACAACATACAGTACATACAAACAGACATACAGTACATACAACATTCAGTACATACAGTGCATACAACATACAGTACATACATACAGAACATACAACATACAGTACATACATACAGACATACAGTACATACAACATACAGTACATACATACAAGACATACAGTACATACAACATACAGTACATAGATATAGACATACAGTACATGCAACATACAGTACATACATATAGACATACAGTACATACAACATGCAGTACATACATATAGACATATGCAGCGCCCCAGAGTCCTAGTTGCTGCAGTAATGTTATTCTTCCACCAGGGGGAGTGATATTATGTCTGAAGGTAATAAAGGAGTTCATCTTTCCAGGTATCACAAACCAAACACCACACTTCACACTCCAATCCACCAGGGGGAGCTACGCTCCTATCTAGTAGGGCACTCCTCACAGAAGGGTAAAACTGGTGGTTTGGATAGAAAGTTAGTCAGACGCTGCCTGGGTTTGACCCAGTGAGTACCTGTCAGGCAGACAGGGGGAAAAGGAGGAAGATCTGAGCTGCAGACAGAGGGTCCCTGTCAGGGATGGGATCCTGACAGAGGCCTAGCTAGATAGAAAGCTTCGGAGCTGCGCCTGCCCCACGTGCGGCAGCATTCTAAGAAAGGACACGAAGAGAAGTGTATTGTAGAGAGTGAGAAACAAAATCACAGCACAAGGAGAAAACACCGGGAGGAGTTCTGCCCTGAAATAGGCTGCCTCCTTCTGAGGCGCATAGCCGGTGGCCGGAACACCGAGGGAGTAATTGACTCTACGCATTACTTCAGAGACCGGCAGGACAGTCAATTCCAAGTTGGCTGCCCGACTTAAATACCTAAGAAGACACAGTGGCAAATTGTGGGGTCGGGGCGTCTCTAGGGTCCCTATAAACAAGCCTCAGGCCATCAGTCATACGGGTTTGTCCTATCCACACAATCTGGGGGACAGAGAGGAAGACATCTAGAACATCTACGAAAGTTGTGAGGACCTTACCGAGTTGCTCATCAGGAAGGGACTACAACACACAGGTGCTAGTAGGAATGCTACTGATTTCCACCTGGATAAGGGGACTCTGGATTTGCCTTCGGACCGGCCGGACTCTACCTACCCTGTGGTCTGTACCATGGACTGTGGATGCTGAAGCTTCCAGTAAAAGGTAAAGAGACTGCAACCTTGTGTCCTCTTATTCACTGCGCCTTACATCACCCACCATCACCATCGCCACTTCTGGGTAGCCCTGGGGATACACTTCACCTGTGGGAAGGTATACCATCTTGCTGCCATAACATCACCCCAGCGGACCCCTAAGCAGCGTCGGTCACCCTGACCGAACACCACAGGTGGCGTCACGAACATTATACAAACTACACCTTTAATTGGACGCCCCTCAAAGGGCCACGGACCGGGTCAGGCCACCGTGACATCCCCGCTGCGAACCGAAGGACCCGGTGCCGAGTACCCCATTGCCCTTAATGTGGGGGCGATCCACATGCAGTACATACAACATACAGTACATACATATAGACATACAGTCCATACAACATACTGTACATACATACAGACATACAGTCCATACAACATACAGTACATACATATAGACATACAGTACATACAACATACAGTACATACATACAGTACATACAACATATAGTACATACATATAGACATACAGTACATACAACATACAGTACATAAATATAGACATACAGTACATGCAACATACAGTACATACATATAGACATACAGTACATACAACATACAGTACATACGTATAGACATACAGTACATACAACATATAGTACATACATATAGACATGCAGTACATACATACAGTACATACACATAGACATACAGTACATACAACATATAGTACATACATATATACATACAGTACATACAACATACAGTACATACATACAAGACATATAGTACATACAACAGATCTTTCTATCTATCCCATATCAATTTATCCCATATCTATCTATCTATCTATCTATCTATCTATCTATCTATCCCATATCTATCTATCTATCTATCTATCTATCTATCTATCTATCTATCTATCTATCCCATATCTATTTATCTATCTATCCCATATTTGTCTATCTATCTATCTATCTATCTATCTATCTATCTATCCCATATTTATCTATCTATCTATCCCATATCTATCTATCTGTCTATCTACCTATCTATGCCATATCTATCTATCTATCTATCTATCTATCTATCCATCTATTTATCCCATATCTATCTTTCTATCGTTCTATCTATCTATCTATCTATCTATCTATCTATTTATCCCATATCTATCTATCTATCTATCTATCTATCTATCTATCTATCTATCTATCTATCTATCTATCCCATATCTATCTATCCCATATGTATCTATCTATCTATCTATCTATTTATCTATCTCATATCTATCTATCTATCTATCTATCTATCTATCTATTTATCTATCTCATATCTATCTATCTATCTATCTATCTATTTATCCCATATCTATCTATCTATCTATCTATCTATCTATCTATCTATCTATCTATCTATCCCATATCTATCTATCTATCTATCTATCTATCTATCTATCTATCTATCTATCTATCTATCCCATATCTATCTATCCCATATCTATCTATCTATATATCAATTCAAGTCAATTCAAATGAGCTTTATTGGCAGGACTAAGTACACGTTAGCATTGCCAAAGCATATGGTAAAAATACGGGGGTGGGAGAGGGAGGCATATAGAGGTCCAGGATATATCAGACTCCTTTTAGAGGATAGGGGATGTTTCCAGGGTGGGGTATAGGAGTCCATGACATATCAGGCTCTTTAGACGGGGGATAGGAATATGTCCAGTGTTGGGGTACAGGAGTCCATGACATATCAGGCTCCTCTTAGGCTGTGGCAGGCACTGACATATTCTGCTGCTACGGCCACTGCACTTTCCTCTTTCCCCAGTATTATCGGCAGTTTCTCTTCCTCCTCCATGGAGGTGAAGTCTGGGAGGAGTTCAGACAGTCTCTTGAAGTGAGTGTCCCTCACTGCGGAGTATTTGGGGCACCTCAGCAGGAAGTGGGCCTCATCCTCCACGGCCTCCTGGTGGCACTGCTGCAGAGTCTGCTCTCTCGGGGCTAGTAGTTCTGTCGGTGCCGCCCGGATTCGATGAGTAGGCTGTGGGCGCTCAGTCTGTACCGGCTCAGGATCTGTCGATCTTTGGGGTTTTCTAGTTTCTCTAGATATGGGGCCAGTTTGTACTCCCTCTGTAGATTCTGGTATATTGTCAGTTTCTTGGATTTGTTTATGTCGTTCCTCCAGATGCTGAGATATTCCTCTTTGACTTTGTGTACCATCTTCTGGATTTCACCTTTTGTCAGGGTATGTAGGTTGATGGCTTGGTCAGACTGGCTTTGGGTACTTTTTCTTGGGAGGCTTCCTGGTGTAGGAAGGCTTTGTGATGGTAGGAGCTGGGACTGCTACTTTGTAGATGAGCCTTGAATGACAGTGCCTTCTTCTTTATTGCGAGGTGTAGTGGGAATCTGCCCAGCTCTGCTCGGCAGGCGCTATTTGATGTGCTCCGATGGACTTGGAGAAGATGCTTGCAGAACTCTAGGTGGAATATTTCTGTTGGCCCAGTGTCCCACTTTGACCAGTTTGGGTATGAGACTCGGCCCCAGACCTCACTACCGTACAGAAGGATTGGGGCAATGATGGAGTCAAAGATTTTTAGCCAGACGGTTACTGGTGCCTTGAGATGGTACAGACGCCTTCTGATGGCATAGAAGGCTTTGGATGCCTTGTCTTTTAGTAACTCTATGGCTTGCTTGAAGCTCCCTGACTTGCTGAGTTCTAGGCCCAGGTAGGTGTACCTGTTGGTTTCTGTAAGTGGACGGTTGTCTATCATAAAGGTAGGATGGCCAGTGGGGTTCTGCTTTCTTTTCTGGAACACCAGGATATTAGTTTTTTTCTCGTTGATTGGCAGTGCCCATGTGCTGCTGAAGGTCTCTAGGATTTTCAGATGATCTTGGAGGCCTTTCTCAGTTGGTGATAACAGCACGAGGTCATCTGCATACAGCAGAAATTTCACCTGGGTGTCATGGAGGGTGAGTCCTGGTGCTAAGGAGGACTCTAGGGCCACTGCCAGCTCATTGATGTAGATGTTAAAGAGTGTTGGACTGAGGCTGCAGCCCTGTCTCACTCATCGACTCTGTTGGAAATAAGCCGTCCTCCTTCCGTTGACCTTCACACTGCAACTGTTCTCAGTGTAGGAGCTTCGGATGACGTCGTATGTTTTGCCTCCTATTCTGCTCCCCAGCAGTTTTAGGAATAGTCCTGGGTGCCACAGTGAGTCGAAGGCCTTCTTGAAGCATATATCTTCCCGTTCTTTGTATTGTGGACGTGGCTCTTGATGAGGCTGTGCAGATTGTAGATGTGGTCAGTGGTGCGGTGATTTGGCATGAACCCTGCTTGGCTCTTGCTGAGGACGTTGTGCTCGGTGAGGAAGGTGAGGATCCTCTTGTTCAGGATGCAGTTGAAGAGTTTACCCAGGTTGCTGCTGACACATATCCCTCGGTAGTTTGCTGGGTCTTACTTGTCCCCATTTTTGTGTATAGGGGTTATGAGGCCTTGGTTCCAGTTTTTGGGGAAGCAGCCAGCCTGCAGTACAATATTAAATAGTTTTGTTATCGCAGCCTGGATGTCTGGAGGGCTGTATTTCAGCATTTCTGGGAGGATCCCATCTGGACCGCTGGCTTTTTTTTACCTTTTATCTGTGTGATCCTTTCTGTTATTTCTGTCAGTGTGATTGCTGTATCCAGAGGATTTTGGAAATATTTGAACTTTTCCTCCATATCTCCATATTTTTTCAGAAGCTCTTTTTGTGCCAGGTTCAGGTCTTCACTTGGGATGTCATTGTAAAGGTCCTTGAAGTACTGGAGCCAGATGTTGCCGCTCTGGATGTGGAGGCTGTTGCTTTTCTGGTTGGATCCAAAGTGATTCCACAGTTCCCAAAATTTGTTGTCTTCAAGGGCATCTTGGAGTTGGAGGAGTTTGGTAGAGATGTCGTTTTGCTTTTTCTTTCTGAGGATGGCTTTGTAATTTCGTTGTACGGTGTGGTAGGCTTCTCTCAGAGTGGGGTTGTTGGGGTCTCTGTGTTTTTTATTTGAGGCCATTCTTAGGGCCTTCCATATGGTCTTGCATTCTTTGTCAAACCAGTTGTTGGGATTTTGTTTACTCGGTCTCTTGTTGATGCTTCTTTTCAGGTCAGACATTTCTGTCATGGCATATAGAATGTCGTTAGGTTCTCTTACCGCTAGGTGTACTCCTTCTGGGTTAAGTTCATACACATTATTATGGAAGCATTGGAGCTTCTCCTTGATCTCTGGTCTGTTGATGGCATCTTTGTATTTTGGGGCCGACATCTTGGACCACTTGAAGGATGGTGGCAGGCTAAAGACGCCGGTCTTTTGCAGGGTTTCTGAGGGTGATTTCTTTGTGGATTTGATGTATAGGAGCAGTTGGTTATGGTCTGACAGATGTGTTTATGGGGTGACTATAAGGGCGCCAATATTTGTAGGGTCCATATC